>NC_031782.1:2102458-2125403 GCF_001522545.3 Parus major
AGAGCAAGCTGGGAGGATGGGACTGCATCACCTGCAGCTGGAATTGCACAATTCACCCCAAGGTGGAAATGGACCAGAACTGATCCAAGAGTGAAACTCCTGAGCCAGGGCCCATCCTGGGTGCAGCCAGGGCCGGGCTCTTGCAGTGCCCAAGGTGCATCCTTGGAAGGGCTTTTAATAAATCCCTGCTTTATTCCTTTAACCCTGCCCAGCCCCTGGACAGACCAGTGCCTGGGACAGACCCCTGCCACAAATGATGGCTGGACTGGGCTGTTTTCTTCCTGCTGGAGGCCAGGGCCAGTTCACAGCATTCCCAGGACATGGATTCCCACAGGGACACGCTCCCACCTCATGGCCCCCAACTCCCCTGCCACTCTCCCAGGCTTTCCTGTGCCTGAGCCACACATGCTGGCAGGGTGAGCGTCCCCAAAGCCACCCAGGCCTGTCGGCTCTGATGTCACTTAAGGGAGATGTCAACTTCCTGCCTCCCCATTTTCATTATTTACATTATTTACAGGCGCTGACAAATTCGCTTCTTCATGGAGCTGGGCCAAAAGCAGCAAAGGACTGCTCCTTGCCCCAGCTGAGGGCCCAGCACACAGGGAAGGCATTACAACTATGTAACCTGGGGTCACGTTTCACCCTGGACTCAATTACCAAGGGTTAAAAATGGAACAAGACTTTACTTTCCCATAGGAAAGTTGCTCTCTGTTGCTCAGCGGCCTCCTGACACTTCCACAGAAAGCAGCATCCTCCTCAGCTCTGCCTCAGAGGGAATTTCTCGGTGCTGGCAGCTCCCCAGCAGACAGCTCCTCTCCAGGCCACCCCATCCTGCTCACACAGAGCACCCCGGGGTGGCTGCTCCTGCTGTGGGGGGAGCCTTCACACCCCAGCAGCAAAAACAGCCAGAGCAGCACCGTCCTCTCGTGCAAAACCCCCTCTCACACAAACAGGCTCCGTGAGGGAGACGGGGATGATTTCTGCTGGGAAAGGGGATTCAGGGAAAAGGCCTCTCCAGAGGGTGGTGAGAGGCAGGGCCAGAGCTCCACGCTGACCGCAGGCTCCTGCCGGCATCCCAGCGGTGGGGATGTGAAAATCTGCGCTCCTGGAGCACTCCCAGCATCGTCACCAAGCCCTTCCCAGCCACCTTCACCCCGGAGCAGACGTGGCCCACGCCAGGCCCGTGTCCCACAGGGAGCACAAACACATGGGGTGTTCTGTGCATGGCCCTGCTCATTCACCCCCCACTGCTGCTCCTGCAGCAGACAGGGCTCCCCTAAAAGCTTCAAGGCAAAGTGACGTGAACGGGAGGAGAACCAAGGAGATGTTCCAGCAGCACAGCCCTGGGGAGCAGAGCAAGAAAATGCAGCAGCCCTCGGGCTGGGAGGGTTCCCAGCTGGGCTGGGGGACTCTGCATCTGCTCCTGCACACTGCCTGGGCAGAAAAAATTATCTGGGAGGAGAAGGAAGAGGCCAATCCACACTGATGAGTCTTGTTTGGAGGCCCTGCTGCTGTTCGCCAGTCCTCTTTAGCTCATGCAGCCACCTCGTCATGGAGCTCCACCCATGGGTAGCTGTGCCCCATGCCCACCTTGCCCACCACTCGTCACACTGTCCTAAAGCACAGCTGGACACTCAGTGAGTGTCCTGCTGCTCAGGGCTGGCACAATCCCTCCCTGCAGAGGTGCTGGGACACCCTCGTTGCCACCTGAACACCCCCAGGCACCACAGAGGAAGGAAGAGGTAGCACAGGGCTGTCCTGAGGAGGGTTTGGGGACCTGGCAGGGCTCCCTCAGGCTCCTCTTGGGCTGGGAAGGGCATCAGGAATACCTGATGATGATCATGATGATGATGATGATGATGATGATGATGATGATGATGCAGGATACCTGACAGGAACCCACAGGAAAGATGGAGAGGGACTTTTTACAAGAGCCTGGAGTGACAGGACAAGGGGAATGGTTCCAAACTGAGAGTGGGTTTAGATGGGATATTGGGGAAAAAATTCTTCCCTGTGAGGATGGTGAGGCCCTGGCAGAGGGTGCCCAGAGAAGCTGTGGCTGTCCCTGGATCCCTGGAAGTGTCCAAGGCCAGGCTGGACAGGGCTTGGAGCAACCTGGGACAGTGGAAGATTGGCAGGGGATTTGGAACTGGATGATCTTTAAGGTCCCTCCCAACCCAAACCATTCTGTGTTTCTATCTGGTTTTTCACAGAGATTTTTCTATGTTTCTATGTGGTTTTTCACAGGGGTTTTTCTGTTTCTATGTGGTTTTTACAGGGGAGGATGGAGCCAGGTCTCACTCGCTGAAGGGATCAGGTTACCAAGAGTTTTCATTGGGGTCACATCTCCAAAGAACCCAGCACCCAGCACAGGAGGGGTGTCAGCAAACCTGGTCCCCAGGGTGCAAACCCCAGCCTCCAGAACACTCCAGAAAAACCCAGCCAGCCCTGTCTATTCTCTCTCCCACACACACTGCAGCACATATCATTTGCACCACAGCAAGGGGAGAGATATACATCAATGATCCTCTTTCATTTCTCTTGCTGAAAGCTGCTGGCTGCAGGATCTGGCAGCCAGGGAGCTGTGCTACAGCTCCCAGAGCCGCTCCAAAGGGGAGCATCAGCTCCACACACGGCCCCATCCCTGCCCTCTGCCCTGTAGCAGACCAGCCTCATTTCTATAGCTCATTAAAGTGGGATAAAAGTAACCTTTAAAGGTTGCTTTCATGTGAAACAAGTCTAAAACCAAACAATGACTTGGCAAAGAGTGAATTGGATTTTTAGAAGCGATGCGTTTTACTGGAAATCTTATTTCTTTCCTCTTTTTTTTTTTTCCTCCCTTTTTTCTTCTTTTGAGCCTGATGGTGGATTATTTTTCCTTGACACAATCCCGCCTCCGCTGTGATAGATGACGGCACATTTAGCAGCGTTCAGCCAAAACTTTTTATCTCCATATGGAAGATGGATGGACGAGGACTCTGAAGCCCTCATCAATTCCTTCAAGAACAAAAAAGCATCCAGCCCAAACCCCCTCCCAGGTTTGTTTTAAAATACACAGAGCACATCCTATAAAGCTCCTTCCATCTGGCACCATTTTTCAGTGTTTGTGAAGCCAAAGGCAATGTGCACTGCTGGAGACCTCCAGCCACCTCCCTGGAAAACACGAGGGAGCTGCAGCTTGGATGGGCCAGCACTGCCTGCACCTTCCCTTCAGCCTGAGGAGATGTTCCCAGCTCTCTGAGCAGGGGTCACACACAGCTCCTTGAGGGCAGAGGCTGGAAAAGCCAGAGAAGAGCCAAGTGGCTTTTAGGAAAATATAAAAATAAAAAATAAAAATAGTAGGTCATCACTGCAGCCAGTCCTTCGTAGGAACGGATAGGGCAGGAGAGCCAGCCTGGATGGGCAAAGCAGAGCAGGAGATTGTGGAATTACAGAATGGTTTGGGTTGGAAGGGACCTTAAAGATCCTCTGTCCCCTGCCATGGGCAGGGACGCTTTTCACAAGCCAGGAATGAGGCCCTGGAGCAGCTCTGGGCTTTACAGGTTTCTCTCAGCATGGGTGACCTCCCTGCACCACCACACATCTGCTGAGGTGAGGGAGCAAGCAGCTGCTGCTCAGGACTCCAGGTGAGTCAAGGAAAATGGGAAATCCATCAGCATCAGAGCTCCTTCTCTCCTGTCTTTGCTTCTCACAAGAGATCAGGCACAAGCCTTTAAACAGCAGCCCTGAATGTGGGAATGCCACATCCCACAGGACCTGCTCCCAAATCCCTGACCACTCTCACAGCGCCCCTTCCCACCTGAACCAACAAGTCCAAAGAGCAGAGGTTTGGGGTGAGTTTCCCTGCAAGATGGTAGCAGAATTCCAGAGAAAAATTGCTGGGAGAGCAAAATCTGGGAGCAGGTAGGGCAGAAATGCCACCACAGGATGGACACAGGAGGTGGAGGGGGCTGAGAGCTGTCCACCTGTAAGGAAAACCTCATGGCCACGTCCTGGCATGGGGTGCAGCAGCAACAACCATCACACACAACAACACATGCACCACAGCACTCCTACACCTCATTAATTATGCCTGGGGCTCCCAACACAACATGCCAGAGAAGTTACCTAACCAGCAATAAAATCTCCTTTGGCCCCATCTCTGGTACAAAAGCCAGCACTCCTCTCATCTCATAAAATACAAAAAGCCCCCAGATGTTTATAAAACCCTGTTGGGCAGCTCAGTGCAAATGTTGTTTGCCACAGGGGACCAGGCCTGACCTCCAGCCAACAGGAGCTTTGCAGATGCTGTGGTGGGGCAGCAGGATGATCCTCCCCAGTGTCCTCAAGCCACCACCTCCTGTCACTCCAACCCACTGACCACAGCTGCTTCCAGTGCAAGCCCTGCTGTCCAGCAGGAGCAGCAGGCAGGAAGGAGTTTGGATTCAATGGGATTTTGGGAAGGAATTGTTCCCTGGCAGGGTGGGCAGGCCCCAGCACAGGTGCCCAGAGAAGCTGGGGCTGCTCCTTGATCTGTGGAAGTGTCCAAGACCAGGTTGGACAGGGCTTGGAGCAACCCTGGGCTAGTGGAAGGTGTCTCTGCCCATTGCAGGGGTGGAATTAAATTATCTTTAAGGTCCTTTCCAACCCAAACCATTCCATGCACTCTGACTGCACACATGGAAGGAGGAATACACGGGTCAGTGGGAAGATGACCCACAGAGACATCACAGCTGGGTTTTGTGCACCCACAGGGCTCCTGCTGGAGGCTGGACCTGCCCTGGGAGCCCTGCACGGGCTCAGGCATCCATGGAGGAGCTCCATGGGATCTCCCAGTGCCAAACACCCTCCCAGCTCAACAGCAGGGACCAGGCCAAGGAAACACAGAGTGTATTTATTGCTCCTAGGAAATGCTTTCATCTCCCCCCCCTCCTCCTCCATGTTCAATTCAAGAGAGCAGCAGTGAGCTCCAAAACGCTCTCTCAGCCATGGGAAGTGAACACACTGCTAGCTTGGACAGATCATTATCCCTTCATGCACGGGGCTGAGGAAGGGGGTGGCACTCTATAATGACGCTAATTAAGTCCTTAAGTGTCTTGGTAAAAAGCAGGTAAGGCTTCAGCAGAAGGCAGAATATTCCATTAGGGCAGGCTTCACCGTAGACACAATGCTGCATAATGGGATCCTGTAATTATGCCTGCACTGCAGAGACTTTTAAAAAAAGGAACCCTGTTTTACATTCTCAAATGCAAACAGCATGAAATGATGTTGCTTAGAAACCTTTACACTCCTACAGTGTGTGCAAAAAAGTTATTCCAGACATCTGTATTTAAAATAAAATTTAAAAACAATCCTACCGCACACACTCACATGGATCTTGGCTTCACGGTGAGTGATGAAGCCTATGAAATGTCAGAGGAAATTTAAATTAAAGAAAAAAACCTGACACATGCATTTGAAAAACTTGAGCAGCTTGTTAAGTCATTTCAGGTTATGTCTGGTACTGTTCCAGCTCACCCCTTCACACAGAGCTGCATCTCCCTGCATTGATGGTGCCATTTGTACCAATCCAGCCTGAGAGGCTCATCATTATTTCCCGAGTCATGCTGACCTCAAATACCTGGAAAACATTTTCTTTTCCAGAGAAGCCGCCCCCGGTTTCACTCCAGAGCAGGCACAAAGAGAGCAGAGCACTGTCCAGGTGCTGGAGCCACAGGAAAACCCCTTCAGCACAGAAAATGTGACCATTTCATGGATAAGTCACAGGCAGGGCACAAGACCCAAAACCCCACTGCTGCTGGCTGCTTCTCCAGGGCTCAGCCCAGGCTGAGAAGGGTGGAGGAACACCAAAATTTCCTACACCCAAGGTGCCACAGTCAGATCTGCAGCAGCCCATAAATAGCATTTTGCCAAGCATCATCCTGATCCTTCCTCCCGTAACCCAGCAGGTTCCACTTCCACGGAGCTGGCAGGGCCCAGCAGGGAAAGCTGTGCCTCAATCCCAGCAGGCAGGAGGGGATGGGGATCTGTCACCCAGCAAAGCAGGAGGGATCACCAGCTCTGCTCCGTGAAGCCAAACCCCCCAGCACTGCCTCCCCACCCTCTCCTCCTCCTCCTCTCTGAAAAGGTCACCCCTCTGTGCCTGGCAACGGGGAGCAGCGGGCACGGCTGAGGGATGTGTCACAGCTGCCACCACAAAGGCCAGCGCCAGGGATGTGACAGACCTGACACAGAGCCACGTGTCACAGCCAGGCACGGAGCTGGTGCCCTCTCCCCCATCCCAAACAGGTCTGCAGACATCCTTTTGTCACTCCCTGCTGCCAGAGGGGCACAGACACAGGGATGGAGCCTGTGTGCCCTCATCAGCAGAGAAAGGTGGATATCCCGAGGGGTGAGCAAAAGTGGAAATTCCTACTGGGAAAGTCTTTGCTGATGGGAGATGGGAACCAGCAGCTGTGCAGTGACCAGACTTGAGATTGTCTGAACCGTGCCAAGGAGCTGGAGCTGGGCCAGGGGAGGTTTGGGTTGGATTTTGGGAAAGGTTCTTCCCCCAGAGGGTGCTGGCACTGCCCAGGCTCCCCAGGGAATGGTCCCGGCCCCGAGGTTGCCAGAGCTCCAGGAGAGCTTGGACAGAGCTCCAGGGATGGAGCTGGGATTGTTGGGGGTCTGTGCAGGGCCAGGAGCTGCCCTGGATGATCCTGTGGGTCCCTTCCAACTCAGAAGATTCTATAATTCTATGAGCTCTACATGAGGCAACCTTTTTCAGCCCTGCTGGTACCTGCTCTCTGAGGCCTTTTGCAAGATTCCCTCAGTTCTCAAGATTACAGTGGCCAGAACACATTTGTCTCAAAATCACCCTTCAGAAATGCCACTTTTCCCTCTGTCCACCACAAGGAACCTCCTCACAAGAGCAGATTAACTGTTTTGACATTTTAAATGGCAGAGGAAGCACTTCCTCTGCACACAAATTTCTGCTGGCACCTGGAGAAGTCCATAGGCAGCATCACTGGGAATTCCAGCTCCCACACTTGGCTCCTGCAGGTGTTCCAGCTCCTGCCAGGGAGCTCTAACTGGTGGTGCAGGTATCTACAAGCTGCTTCACCCACAGATGCCAAGGATCCAAAACCGGAGCCTCGCTCTCCAAATTCCTTTGCACTGCTCTGGGGCAGGAAACGCTGCTCACACCTGGATGCAACAACTCCAGTTGAGCACTAAGACGCTTTAAATCCTTCTAGTAAAATAGGCATGAAAAGTGTGATCAAATGTGAGAATTTGTACATCATCCAGGAGGCAGATGCTGGCCAGCTTCTGAAGGCAAATTCCACACCTCACCCCGCTCAGGTCCGACTGGAGCCAGCTTCAGGAACACATCCTTCCTGAGGGAATGTGCACAGGGCAGCACAGCCCTCCTCTGCCAGCTGCTCCCCTCCCACTGGGGCAGGACACAACCTCTGCACAGACACATTTTTCTTCTGTCTTTGCTGCTATAAATAATCGACGTGAGCGGGGTGGCTCAGCCCGTCCTCGCCGTCACCGTGGGGTGAAGTCTGGATGAGATGGAATGCAATTCCATGGGCAGGGTGCTGCTGCTCTCCCAGAGAGTGTGTGGGATGTGGGAGCACAGGCAGGGGCTGTGCTGCCCCTCAGAGACACGCTGTGCTAAAGGGCAGGACACCGAGAGAACGAACTGATGGAGCCTCCAGCGAGTGGGAGGGAACAGGCACAGGGATGGAAAATGGAGATAAGGAGCTGGGTGTCCCCATGTGAGAAGCTGGAAATCCTGTGAGCTTTGAAATAATGAGAGAATGTTCAACCCATTCTAGCCCTGTGACATCAGTCATCTCCATCCTGGTATCTGCAACCACCTGAAAACTCAGCGTGTGCTCCCCAGACCTTCTGCTCACTATCAAATCCCAGCAGCTACAAAAAAGTTATTTTTCCTAATGGTGAGACCAAACAGTTAAAGGACAAGCCCAAAGCCTGAAAGATAACACTGCCAAATAAAACATCCTGGCAACTTCTGCCCATGGCTCCAGAACAAAGCTCAGAACAGCAAGGAGGTCCCGTTCCCCCGTGTGCTTCTCATTTGAGGGGCCAGAACACATCTGATTTCTGATGGATAACTCAGCAAAGTACAGGTTCCATCTGGCTGCCCTCTCCATGGATAATGGATATTTTACAGGAGGGGAACAGCCAAGAGAAATAAAGCAAAAGCCTAAAATTGCTCTTAGAGATGGGAAGTCAGACAAGCAGCACCTGCAGAGCCCACGGGATCTCTTCACCTCCCACCCCAAGAACCCAGGACTGTAAAACCTTTGAAGCTATTTCTGTTGTGCCTTTAAAAAAGAAAACAATTCCAAAGGCTCAATTCACCCCCCACAGCAATGCAGAACATTCCCAGAAAGAGTTAAACACAGGAAACCTGTTGATTAATTTACAGGCAACAAGCTGCACTAATAAAGCCCCAGGGACCTTAATCAAGCTGTTTGCTGGTTGCCAGACCAAGGCAGGAAGATGGGCAGAGCTGTCAGGATGGATTAGCGTTTGCCCACTGGCAACACCGCTCCTGAATGGGAGAAAGAGGGGGAGAAACACACACAGAAAGGTCTTTTCCAGCCTGAACCATTCCATGATTCTCTGGAGGGGAAATGATGTGCCCGGAGCAGTCTGAGGTTGGATGGCTCTGGAGCTCCCAGCCTACACAGGGGATGGGTTTGTGTCTTGGGTTTTACTCCCATTGTTTGCAATTCCTTCCAAAAAGCCAGGAAGGAGCTGTTTCTTTTTATTTTATTTTATTTTTTTTTCCTTTAAAAAGATCCTGTCCTTTTCCATTCAATTTCCTGGCCCCCTCTTCTTCTCATATTCCAGGAGAGCTGAATGAAATAAAGTTGTTTATAACTGACCCCATTTTGAAGGGTTTGGGTGACACACATTGGGGTCAGGACGTTTTGCAAATTCAGCTGAAGCTGAAAAGGGACAATTTCCTTTCATTGTGACAGCAAGGCTCTGCTCAGGTACCTTTTTCTCTCTGAACCATTTGCAGTTCTGACCATGGGGTTAACGCAGAAGAATCCAAACAAACCCTCTGCTTTCTCATCCTTTAAGCAACACCAAGGAACCCAAGTGGAACCAGTGCTGGAATAAATCAGAATTACAGATCTGAACTCTGATTATCTGCAGGGAAACTTTTTACCCTTTAAGTAACTAAACTTTAGTTAACCTGGCAGTTCTTTTCCTTTTTCTACATGCTGCCAGGAAGCCTCTGCCTTGGGGTTCCAGTTTAACAGGCTGTGTGGCCAAGAGGATGTGGAGAGCTTGTAAAACACCTGATTCCACACAGGAACCAGCAGAAAAGGCCAAAAGATTGATTTTATTTTGCTAAAGCTTAACAGACCAAAACAAAGGAGCAGAGAGTTGCTCAGCTGTGAGTCTTGCTCACATCAGGTATGTTTGAACAAGGCCATTTCCCCCCAGCAGCTTTCTGCTGTTCCAGCCAGCAGGAATGAAATATCCCGTGGGAATTCCTGCAGCTGAGTGCTACAGATCCACTCAGCACAGCTCTGATATTTTACACCAGCCAAAGATCACCTTCTCCTGCATTTACAGCTCCCCTGAACATCACAAGGGAGACACAAGCTGGATGTTGACACCTCAAGACTTGCACCCAAGAGGGGATGGAGAGCATGGTGAGCACTGAGAAAATGCAAATGCAGCTGAGGATTAGCAAAAGCAATTATGAAAAACAAGTAGTGGAAATAATGATTCACCAGGAGTTGAATCAGATGTGCAGCCCAGTCCTGCACTCGGATTTGGTGATGGCAGGGAGGATTCTAGGCCTGCAGAAATCATTTTAAAAGCTATTTAAATGCACAGAAGGCACAGTGATAGTTTTGCAACACTACATTTTTGTCTACCCTGCTACCTTTCAGACAGACCTTGGAGAAGGTCTGTGGCATCCTTCTCACTCCACAAACACCCCTTTCCTAACCAAAACTTTGAGTCAAGGAGAAACATTGCAAAACACAAATGCCAGATGGGAAGAGCTGTGTGAAAGTTTGCATCAGGCTGAGTGGTACAAATCAACCACAAATACAGCAGCACACAATATTCCCCAGCAGAGCACTCCAATGTTCTTCAGAGAGCACTGACAGTGTCATGGAATCCCCATGAACAGCTGGGGAACGTGGGGAAACACAAATGCACGACCTTGCTCAAGGTGAAGAGCTCTTCTCCCTGCTCTGAAGAGGGCACTGGGTCCTCTCAGCCACTCCCTGCTCTTCCTGGCGAGGGAATGCTCCAGGCATCACCCCAAGCACAGCCAAATTCCACAACAGCTCCAGCTGCGGGATTTTCTCTGGGCAGAGACAGCAACACCAGGCCTGGAGAGACCCCAGTAACCAGGAACACCCTCTGATGAGGCAATATTTCCTTTGCTCTCACTGGGAACAGAGCTGAAGCTGGAAAAAGGCTGGCACAGAACCCTGATGGTGGCTGAGGACCATCAAACCTGGGTTAGTTCTTGTCACACCAAGCAAGCAAAATGACCTGGCTCCGTTCATGTCAGCTCTCCATCTGCAAAGCTTCAGGTTAAAACATTACAACTACAGAATAAAGTCAAGTGTCAAGTGAGTCACAACCATAAAGATGAAATAAGAAAGCTCGACTCGAGTCCCTCCATCCCACTCCAGGCTCAGCAGCCAAGACTTTCCCCCATCAGCTGCAAACCTCCTGCCTTGCCAGTGAAATCACAAGCAAAAAGCCAATAGAGCTTTTTTTTTTTATCCCTGCAGTGTTCAAAGCCTGTGCAGCAGTTGGATTCCCACAGGCTGTGATTTCAGCACCCCTCAGACATCCCAAAGCTCTGCCAGGAACCTGTTAACACCACACTGACACTCAGCACCTGCCTGGGCCAGCCCTGCCAGACCCTTCCCAAGGGCTGGCCATGGTTCCTGGTGCTCTGTCCTGAGCTGGGAGAGCTCCTGGGGAAGGCTTGGACACAGGGACTCCGATTTTTGAGGTGGGTGAGCTGCCCTGAGGGACAAACATGGGCCCAAACAACACAGAAGGATTTTCTGTCACAAAGAGGCTGCTGAGGTTACACTGATGAGCAAATGGCACCAAAACTTGGCTCCCTCACCAGCCTCTCTTCCCTTTGACAGAGTTAAGGGTCTAAGCAGGGTCTCAGACAGCTTCTAATCCATGTTTGCACTCCCCTGGGTGCAAAGCTGCCAGGGAGAACCTCTGGGAAGAAAAGAAAGACCATCCTCCAGGGGATTCGTCCAGAGCAGGTTCAGTATCAGTCACCAGCACCCAAATCTCCCAGTCCAACCAGTGCAGAGTCCCTGTCACGGCCACACAGCTTCTGGCTGCTGGTAAAAACATCCAGCTTTGCCCTTGGGCTGCCCCAGTCCCCTCCTGTGGTCACTTTCTCTGCTGGCACTGTGTCCCCAGGGCTGTGGGGAAAGGCAGAACTGACCCCACTCCAGTTCCATCTCTGCTTAATGGTCCCAAAGGTCCTGGGACAAAACCCCAGGAAAGCCCCTGGAGGAAAAGCCTGGCAAAGCCAAGAGTGACTCAGTGGCAACAACTGGAATGCAATTTCCCAGCAGAAAGGCAGAACCCAGGCTGTCCATCATAGGACAGATAAAGACGATTCAGGGAAGACAAAAATCAGCAGGGAAAGGGATGAATGAAAGTGTTCAGAACTCAGACCACACAAAAAAAGTAAATAGACAAAATACCCGTATTTTTTCCTCACTTACTGTAGCAGAAAAATGATGTGAAAATAAAGAATATAATCTTCCTGAAGCCACTGGAGCATGACTATAAATTACAGCTGGAAACAAAATCAAACCTGGAAATCACTTGCAGGAGAATTTCAGATGACTCTGTGGGTCACCTCCATCTCCAGCAGTTACAGAAGGGAAAAGAAAGGTGCAGAGGAACTAAATTATTTATGTCAGTCAAGCTTATCTGTCAGAGGGATACACCTTTCCTACCACAGCACATTTCTGGGATTAATGATCAGGCACTATCTGGAGCCGGGCAGAAGAAATAAAAATGAAGAGATTTGGTTATTGGGGAAGGAAAAAAAAAAAAGATGTATTACCCAGCTCAGCTAACAAACACTGGAGTTCAGAGGAATATCTCCCTGAACCAGAAAAATGATACTTTATGATAACTAAAAAATTAAGCACTGAAGGATAGCAAGAACAAGAGCTCTGCTGAAAAGTGCATCCAGGAATGACAGCGGTGCCAATTAAGATGCTAATTAAAAGCAGAGCACTTTCCCATCTGGGGAGACCAGAGGGTGGGCTTGGCCTGAAGCAGTGTCAGTGGGAAAGGGGCTGGGTGGGTGAAGGAGGTGCCAGAGTGGCAGCAGAGGTTTGTGCCTGGTTTGCTGAGGCCCCTCACGAGGCTGCCAGAGAGTCCCAGGAAATGGAAAAGCAGCAAAGGACTCAGGCAGGGAACAGGAGAAATAACCCAGGAGTTTCATCAGGGCAGTTCCCTCACCCCAAAACACCAGCTCCCCAGGGAGAGCACAGTTTAATCAACCCAGGAAACAGGTTGAGTGAGCAGGGGTTAAAATTCCCTCTTTTATACAAATTATTCCTGAAGGAAAGCTGAGAGAAGCTCAGAGGAGCAGCTGTGGGTGGTGGTGGCTGTTGCTGCCACCTTGGTTCACCCACCAGCATGGGCAGCACCCACACCCTGTGTGGGCCCAAAAATGGGTGAGAGCAAACTGGAAATCAGCTCAGAGATGTGGAATAAGGCTTGGGAGCCATGCAGGGCCTCAAAGTGATGAAAAGAAAGCACTGACCTTAAAAAGGCAGAGCAAGGAGGTGACAGAGACCCAGGTTTCTCCTCTCTGAGAAAGTTACCGAAGTTTTTACTTCAGTAAAAAACTAGGTTTAAACTTTACTAAGTTTTTACTAAGAAAAAAAAAAATGTTGTTGATAGACTGAAATGAAGGTTTGGAAAGTTAGCATTTGCCAAAGTCTGTGTTGGGTAATCCTAACTCAGCATTCCTGGATGCTCCTCCTCTCCAGGACACAGAGCAGGTGTCTGTAAGGAGTGGGAGAAAAAGCTGCATTTAAGGGCAACCATTGTGTGTTTATCTTTGCAGCCTTCCAGAATGTTTATTTTGGTTTGGGTGTGGACAGACTTGTTGGAGGAAATGATTGTAAAGACACCACATAATTACACAAAAGCACATTGTGTGGCAATAATCCTCCCATGAAATCCATCCCTGGCTGAGCCATCACTGCAGGGCTCCCACACAAACCTCAAAGGCTCAGCCCAGCCTGGTGGGTTTTGGTGGCACTGAGGGACACCTGGCTTAGCACAGGTCCCCTGCAAGCAGCTGAGCCCAGAGAGTGACAGGAAATCCTCAAGAGCACCAGCTGTGGTCACATCTCCATCAGGAGGGTGGGCAGAGCCACCAGCAAGGAGGAGGTGACACCTTCCCTGCCGTGCCCACAACCCCAAAAGGGCAGGAAAGCCCACAGGGATAGCTGTCCTCAGGCACAACAGGGCTGAAGAGCCAGGAGAAGGTGCTGGAATCTGCCCCTGGCCAGCAGCCAGACTGCTCAATTATCCAAATAACGGGATGATCCCGCATTAGAGGAGATGCTGATAACGAGATTTCCATAAGCACTCCCAGGGCATTTTGCTGCTGCCCTTAGGATGGTCTCAAAAGGATTTGAGAGGCAGGGATACATTATTCCACCTGGAACTTTTCCCCACAGGCTTCCACCATCCCCTGGAGCATCTGAGACTGCCAAGGTTTGGGTCCATGGGAAAGGATTCCTGCAGCACCACCAGGGCCTAAGGAAAGCTCCTCCCAAACCACTTCACTGTGAAAAAGGTGGGTGGGGGAGAAGGCAAAGGGTCATTTTTGGTTTCCACTGGCACCAATTACGCCTCTGGCACGTTTATGGAATTTTTATTTTTTTTTTTCCATCATCAAGATAGTGAGGTTGGGCTTTTTATTTTTAAATAAACAAAGGCTGTAATGGGCAGTCTGTGCTGGGGCATGTCTGGAGCCTCCAGCTTATCAGAGCCATCACAGGACACGGAATTTTTGTTCATTTTATCTGGGGGAAAAACAAAAAAAAAAGAAATAATTGAAGCCCACAGCCCAAAGGGGTGGAAGGGAGGTCTCCCTTCTCTCCAGCAGATCCTGGGTTTAGCAAGCCAGCTTTGACTGGAGGCCACGAGGGAGCAGACACAGCAATTAACAACCAAACAGCTGCTGCTGCCACCTCCAGCTCTGCTGGGACTCCAGCACTGGCAAGCAATTAAAAGTTCGCATCAAAGCCATCTCCAGAGGCACATTTATAGTCCTGAGAATGGCCCCTGCCCAAAGACACAGCCCAGGGTCAGATTTCAGTCCTTACCTCACGCTCTGAAGTCCTTGGCTGGTTTCATGGCCAGCCTGGGGCTCCCTGGAGCCAAGCCCTGGTCAGATCTGGTGGCACCCAGGGACAAAAGCGGCTCAGGGTCCCCCCATGGAGCAGGCAGGGATGCAGAGAAGGGCACCCCAAGCTGTGTCTGCTTTGCCTCTCCCAGCCTCACTCCCCCATTTACACATTACTGGGGGAGCAAAGGTACTTGACAGCTGCAAAAAAGCAGATAATTCTGCCTGCCATGCCTGTGTTTATGCAAAAGCCGCTGGTTTATGAGGAACAGCTTAGTCAAAGCACACAAAGAAACACCCTGCAATATTTTTTGGAGAGGGTTGGTTTTTGTTGGTTGTTTGGTTTCTTTTTTATTGCTTCGAGAAGCAAAAGGTTAGCTACAGAAATAGAGAGAACAAAGCAGCTTAACAAACAACTGCTTCTTGTTTTTCTTATTCTGCACAGCCTCTCCCAAACCCTGCTCAGCTCCACACACCCAGTGCAGACCCAGCAAGGAGAACCCAGAGCCTCCAAAAACATTCAAGGGAAGGGGCAAAGCCTCCCTGGGGACTTGTCACAGCCAGGGCAGCTCGGTTTGGGTTTGTTTCTCCACATCAGCACGAGGGGAATGAGAGAAGTGGGAGATCCTCCCTCCAGCCCCAGCAGTTCCTCCTGACACCAAAAAACTTCAGCAGCCACGTGGCACAAGTGCTGCTCTGATCCTGCCACAGGTTTGATGCAGGGTATCGAGTAAAGCTGGATTTGGCATCCCCTGCTATCAGCAGGAGCCCTGGAGCATCCTAAAATCAGCCTGGAATGCTCTGGCCATAGCAGAGATCCAGCTCAGCCCCCAGCTGTGACAATCCAGGCCATTCCCAAGGGACAGGGACCAGGCAGCTCCCCTGGTCACCTCCCACAGCAGGAAATGCTGGGGTTATTGTTGCCCTGTGGCATTTAACAGGGTTGTTTGTCTCAGCCCCATTAACCTTCAGCAAATTAAAGATATAAATCATAAATTAGTAGCAGGCTCTGAGTAACCTGTTTTCCCAGTTTCCAACACTGTCCCCAAAACAAACCACATTATAAGAGAGAACAGAACTGTCCCTGCAGCATCCCACCACCTTTAGCTCCTGCCTGCAAGAGGACAGGAGAGGAGAAGAAGGCTCCACATCTCCCAAAATTCGAGGAGTTTTTCCTGGCCAAATGAAGGGAATGGCTTTGTGGATGGCCCAAAACGCTGGCTGGAACCACATCCCTTGGGAATGGCTGTGCTCCAGAGCCATCCCTGGACGCAGCTGAGGCTGGGAGGGCTGTGTTCCTTCAGAGGGTTTGCAGGTTGATGGTTTGGATTTATTGGCACGGGAGTGCCCCACGCAGGAGAAGAGATGCACACACATTTCTGGGAGTTGGCTTCTCCCACTCCCAGGGCTCGAGCGAAAAACAAAACAGGTTTGACAGAGAACAAATTAATTCAGCATGAAGGAGCTCTGAAAAAATAAAAAATTATCTTTGACACACGAAAAACAGATAAATCCTCACAGACGATTACTTTAACAAGGCCAAACATCCATCACAACGCTGCAGAAAGGAGGCACAGAAAAAGGCTTTCAGATGGATGTGATGTTTTTATACCCACAGGCACAGTTCAGAGATGACAGCAGGGATTTTAGCCAGGACTCCTGAATTGCCTCAAGATTTGGGGGATTGCTGCATCCAGAGGAGAAACCCCCCACCCACAGCAGGTGAGCTCCAGGTAAGCTGTGGCAGCTCAGGCCTCAGTTTCCCCTTCACACTCCAAGACAGTGGGGCAGCCCCAGAGCTGGGGGCTCTCCCAAGCCCTTGTCCTGTTATCCAGTGTGATATTTGTGTTGTGCCCTGAAAGCAGGCACAGCAATCTGGGTGTTGTGGACACCGTTCCCATCCCCAGCTTTCCTGAGCCCAGTGCTGGGAGCACAGCCCGAGGCCCTACAGACCCCAATAACTTCCCAACCCTCCCTTGTCATGCTCTGCCTTCTTGGCTTTGCTGGCCTAAGATTTCATCCTTGAGGGGCACATCAGAGCTACTTTTCAAACACACACACTTCAGCCTTTGGAAAGTGCACAAGTCCCTCCAAAAAAAGAGACAACAAAAAACTCATCTGCCCCATCTCCTCAGTAAATCTCTACTGGTTTTTCTTTGTATGGGCTCCTTTAGGATCCCAAAATCCTGCTCAGTTTTCAGGCTGCAGCAGACCCTCCCCAGCTTGTGCAGCTCCAGAATGCAGGCAGGTTCCCCATCTCCCACCAGTGCAGCACAGCCCTGCTGGATGTCACCTCCAGCACATCTCTCTGTGCTCTCCTTTCCTCCTGGGCCATTTCCAGCCTCCCTCCCATGCCCTGGCCTCCCAACCAACCTGCAGCAAGCAGTTCCCTTCAGTTCAGCGAGTGCTTTTATTGTGTTCCTCCCCGTGCCAGAACAAACACGTCCCAGGTTAGCATCCTCTGAGGGTTTTGGAGCTGCTTTCGAGCTGGGGAGCACTTTGTGACACCTCACATTTACATTTATGGCTCTCCAAACGTTTTACATAGATACTCCTGGCCTCCTTATCCACCCAAGGACACTGAAGGGTAAAAGATCCAAGATTCAAGCAGCAAGACAGAGCAGAGCCATGAAGGGAAGATAATGCCTCAATTTCAGAGCAAAAAGAGCAGCCAGGCATGGGCCAGACTGGTTATTCTGCTCTATAACTGCATCCACTGCCTGTTTATGACACCCCTCATTGCTTTACAGAAATCCAAGTTAACCTGCTGAGCCCAAAGCCAGGCGTGCCCCACGGCTGACCTTTGTGTGTGTTCCAAATCGGAGTGCACATTGTATTTCCCCGGCCTCTCGTCCGTGTTTTGCACACACACAATGACACAAAAGAGGCAGAGCCCGCCAGCCAAGCCCTGCAAAGAAGGTGGCTTTAAATAGCCCCTTTGTCTTGCTTTTCCTTGCTGAAATATTGCACATTATTTACAACCCAGTTTTAGTTTTATCAGGGACCCAGAAATAGAGACAATGGAGGGCTGGGTGAGTTTTTGGATCATTTTAAGGCCTGAAGTTTCTCATTTCTCTCTACTCTCACCCCCCACTGCAGGATTTGTAGCTGTAGCCCAGGAACCATTCCCTGAGGGGTTCTCAGACCCACAGGAGTGATCCCAGCCAGGAGGGCAAGAGGTGCCCTGAGAAGAGGGGATGTGTGGGAGAAACCTCACCTCTGCAAACTGAGGGCAGAACTCTAAAAGCAAATCTTCTGTCCTCGATGGGGAAAAAGTCAGCAGCTTCAGCAGACTCTGGGCTGGTACCCAGATGAGGTCAGAAATTAAAAGGTGTCTTGACACTAAATTAATGGGCAAACTGTCAAGAGAGCAACAGGAGTTATAAACATTTATGTTCCAGTTCAAGGCAGGAGCAGGCACTTAGAACTGCGTGGTTTGAGTGCCAAACATGAAAACTGGAGTCCTTTCTGCTCAGGGCATATGGATGCTCCTTTTTAGGTGTGTGCAGCAGCCTCATGGATGATAAAATGCTTGGCCCTAGTGAAGAGCCCCGAAAAAGGGTGTCAGGGGTGACCTAATGGGAACATTAGACATTCCCAGCTCTCCTCAGGGCTGTGATCACTGTGAATCCCCCTCCTCAGCACAGCCCCCTGCCCTGGGATGTTTGTATCAGAGTGAGCACTTTGTGTTTATCCCAAAGCAATGCAAAGGTGCCTCCAGCAAACCAAAATTCATCCACATCTGCCAAAAAAAAGCATCACCACTAAGTATCATCTTTTCCTGAGCAACAGGATGAGCTTTAAGGTCCCTTCCAACCCAAAACCATTCTGGGATTCCACCAGATGAGGCTGCAGGGAATCCCCCACAGCCAAACCTCTGGGATGATTTCACCCTGTGCATTGAGAAGAGAACACAGCCCTTACTCTCTGACCACCTTCATGATAAATCCACATAAATACTGTCAGTAAAAACCCAGCTGAGACCACCTGGATCCCCAGGTGAGCCGAGCTTGGCTCAGCCCCCAGCGCTTTGGGGAGCAGAACTGCAGCAGCAATTTGTTAATGAGAGAACAAACTCTGCGGTGTGAAACCCAAAGTGTCCCTGAGCAAACCGGGAGGGGAACGTGCTGCTTTCCCCAGAGCTGCCCCTGTGTGTGCAGATTAACTGTGGGTGTGAATCCATGTGGGAAATTCACTGTGGTATGGAATATTCTGAGTACAGTGGCTCAGGGTAAGGGGCACAGCAGTGAAGACAAAACACGAGTTGAGAATTTCCCAGCTGCAGGAATCAGGATCCCAACCAAAGCTGGCACTTGAATGTGTCCCATGGCTGGGCTCGGGGCTGGGCTCGGGGCCGGGCTCAGCTGAGCCGGGCTCAGCGCTGGATCCATGGGAATCCTTTCCTGAGGCTCTGGCGCCATCTAAGCCCAGAATTGGAATCCTTCATCCTCAGCTGCCGTTCAGAGCGGAGGGAAAGCAAAACAGTGCGAACACAAACTCCTCTTGCCTCTCCAGCCCAGGGGCTGTCGGAAAACTTCCTACAGAAGGAGAAATCTGGGAGCGAAGAGCCGGGAGAAGCCCAGGAACGACACTGTGGGAGAAAGCCAAGCCCTGAGGAAGGTGAGATGCAGCAAGGAGTGACCCAGCACAGCTGTCCGTGTGCTCTGTGCTGTCCTGAACACTCCCAGCACTGCAATTCTTACACTCCCAGACCATCAGCAGAGTTCAGTCAGGGAATGATTGTCTAATACAGCCATAAGTCCACTTGCACTATGCAAAGAAACCTTTCAGCGACTTTTGACCTTGTTGAACTGCACAAGGTGCAAATAATGCAGAGTTTCTCCTCCACTGAGAGAGTTCCTGATTGTTCAAGAGTGAGAAGTCACCCTCAGCTGTGTCCCTGGCCGAGCTTTGCTCTCCTGGGACCAGCTGCTGCACGGTTATTTGCTTTTCTTTTGATCCCTTAAACAACCAACTTCACAGTGTCCTTTTCCTGGCATTTATTCAGCCTTTTTTTTTTTATTATCTTTTCCCGGTGAGTTCCAGAGTAGCAGGGCTGACTTTTAATCCTGGGCTGCCCTCCAGAGCCAGTGTCCACCCTGGAGCCCCACTGCCCCCTGAGCCAGGGCACATGGGGACCTGCAAGCTCATTAAAATAGACATATACATCAATATTCCTAAATTAAGAACCCTCGAGCCTCAGTGACAACTCCAGCTTTAAGGATTTACTGATTTTACAATCCCACATTCCTGCTTTCCACCCAAACACTGATAATTTTTTTTTTTTTTAGTCCTTGACAGTTAATTCCATCTCGGTTCAAGTTCTCCTGTCCAATATTAGAAATGTCATCAAATGCATTTATTTACCTTCACTGTTAAGCAAACGGGAGCAGTAGCAGCTGTTGACACAATGTATTATTGAGGTCTGACTTACCTACCAGTTCATTAACTTCCAAAATGTTATCTCCAACTCTGTTTTGCAGAACTGGCTTTATAATCCAAGACTGGATATTTGGATTTCAAAACAAAAACCAACATCAGGGAACAGTTATTCATCAGTCAGAAATAATCTTGCGTTACCTAGCAAACATGTAAATCTGATGGGGGCTGACCACCCTGAAACCAAACCCAGCTGAAGCAGCTCCTGGGAAAGAGAAATACAAGAAATGAGAGAATAACCCACTACAGCAGGGTTTAAAAAGCACTCAAAGCACTCATTTGTTGGGAAGAGCCAGCTCTGAACCCCCTGGGGGTTTAGTAAAACCCCACAGCACAGCAGAGACCCTTCCTTGAGGTACCCACAGCCCTGAGCCCAGGGGTGTTCCACACACCTGAGAGCAGCAGCCAGTGGGAAACAGAGATCAGGAGTTATTTGTTTTGGTCCCTTCTTTTGGTTTTGGGGTTTTTTTCTGTCTATTTTCTGCCCAGTTCCTGTGGAGTATTTGCTGCAGGTGCAGACACCCCAGTCTCACTTTGCACTGACCCACATTCCTTTTTCTCCTGCTGTAGCATCACTGGCCTGCTCTGGATTTCTGCCAGTGAATTCACCACTCAGGGCAGTGCAACCTCCTGCTCCAAAGGTTCCTGGCACAGCTCCAGAGGGACTTTTCCCTCCCCTCCACAGCACACACACACCTGTAGGGAGGCTCAGGCAGGAGCATCCAGCAGTGCAGCTTCACCCCTCTGCACATCACACTGCTGAACTCACACGCCAGGTAAATGACAACACCAGCAAAACATATTTTTGAGGAAAACAAACCTAAGGACTTGGTGAGACAAGTCACTAAATCACGCTGTAAATGCCTAAAAAAAATTGATCACATTTCTGGCGTTGAGAACCGGGTGGGAAGAATGACAACGCTTTCTTGAAAACTGAAACTGCAGCAGGTCACTCGCATCAAATAAAAACAAACCAAACAACCCATCCTTCTGCAGTTTTTACAAATCCCAAAGGCCCCAGGCCAAGGAGAGGTTAACAAGAAACAAGTTAAGGCTTGCAGAACCTCAGTGCTCTACAGGAACAGCAGTAACCACGGCGCTGCTTCGCGTTATCCCGCACGTTACTCAATGCTTTTCTTATTCCCACCCAGGATTATTTGTATTCCAGAGCGCTGGCATCTTGTGCCGGTTGGCTGAGCTCAGTTATCAGCTCCCTTCAAATCCAGCCAACCAGGCTGGCGGCTGTTGGACTTCTTGGACACGAGAAAAAAAAAAACAAGGCATAAAAGGCAACAAGAACCTGACACCCGGCGGCTCAGCCAGCGCCAAGGCATTCGCTTTCCCAGATCTGTTCTCCCGGCCCTGGAGCTGGGATTGGCAGGCGATTTTGGAGCGCAGGACTTTGAATTCCGGCGGGTGGATTTGGCAGGGCTGCTGCGCGGGCAGCAGCTGCGAGGGATGAAAGTACATTCACGGCCTCAGCTCTGCTTTGGCAGGGGGAGAAAAAGCCCCCAAACCCTCTCGGGGGTACCTGGGGCGGTCCCAGCACAGGTGGGCAGAGCAGGACCTGCGGTACCTGCGCTGAGCGCTGACATGTCACCTGGTGCCACCTGCCACCTCCCTCCGGGGCGCATCTCCCCACGCCGAGCGGGTGTGAACAGAACCCACCCGGGTTTTGTTGAGCCCCGGGCTGAGTGTGTCCCATCCCCAAGGAGAGCAGGACCCACCGGACCCACCGGACCCACCGGACCCACCGGGCCGCACTCACCGGGGGCGGCGGCGCCGCGCGGGACGGACTCGGCGTTGCCCATGGGCGGACGGAGCGGGGTCGGGAGGCTCGGGGAGGCTCCGGGAGGTTCGGGAAGGCTCAGGAAGGAGCAGTGCGGGTCTCAGGACAGCCGGGCAGCTCCGCGCTCTCGCCGCGATTCGAAGCTGCCGCTCCGCCCCGCCCCGAGCCCGCAGCTCCAACCGCGGCCGCGGGCGGGACACGGGCGGAGCGCACCGGCACCGCAGCTCATAGGCTCGGAACGGCCCGGCTCCGGCCGAACACGGCCCTGCACGGCTCCCTGGGGTCGGCTGGACTCGGCCGTGGGAGGAGGTGTCCATCCCGATGTCATCCGGCCATCCCCAGTGTCCCCGTCCCTGCGCTCATCCTGTGCCCGCACAGGGAACGCTGGATTAACCCAGGGCTCTCTCCACGCTCCCTGACCAGGCAGAATTGTTTCCTTTCCTAAAACACAGCCCCGCAGACCCCTTGATGTCACCTGTCCTAGGAAAGGTCAGGAGTCAATGCCACAGAACGGGATGAGGATTCCTTCCCTATCCCGAGCAGCGTGTGGTCCTCTCATGCCACAGAGCAGGGAGATTTCCAGCTGGGATGAGTCCTACTGCCTTCTGTTCCCCATTATCTCATTTACTCTTCTATTTGGCATGGGACTGATGTGGACTTTGAAGGAAGTAAAAGAGCAAATTAGAAGGTTTGGAATTCCAAAGTGTTTCTACTGTTGCAGCAGCCCAGCCACGCCTGGGAATGACAGAAAGAAGGAAAATGACAGTGGGGAGGCCACCATTTGTCCCTGTGCCGGTCTCCTCCTCCACATCTGCATCCAGAACATCATTACTGGTGCCAGCAGCTTTGAGTTGCTGAAATAGAGATGAAAACACGTCCTGCCCTAAAAACCATGGACAAAATAACGGGAACATGATGTGCAGACAAGGGTACTCCTGCTCAGAGCCTGGGAAAGGGCTGAGTCCAGCAGAAAAAGGAACCACGATGCTTTTGCAGGAGCACTGCTGCCTTCCCAGTGCCCACACCACACAGCAGGGGATGGGCTGGGGAAGGGATGTCCCGCTCTAGTGAGGGCAGGGGGTGACAGTGACATGTGGACACTCCTCACCAGCTGCTAATGCACTTCTGATCTCCTCCCCCAGCTACGAGCTCTGTGACAAGCCTTGAGCGACCTTCAGAGCCGCCTCCTGAGCTGACAGTGCTGTCCTCACACATGGCCATGGATTGTCCCTCATGGCCAGGTTTGGGGGTGTTAGTGTGGCTTGGGTTTGTGATAATAACCCTGGAACAAAAATCCCAGTCCAGCACAGCCTGGAGGA
>NC_031782.1:2126321-2148005 GCF_001522545.3 Parus major
AAACCCTGCAGCACAAACCCTGCACCAATCCTGTACAACCCCTGCACAAACCTTGTACAAACCCTGTTCAAACCCTGCACAAACCCTGCTGTACAAACCCTGCACAAACCCTGCACAAACCCTGTAGCACAAACCCTGCTGTACAAACCCTGCACAAACCCTGCACAAACCCTGCTGTACAAACCCTGCACAAACCCTGCACAAACCCTGCAGCACAAACCCTGCTGTACAAATCCTGTACAAATCCTGCACAAGCCCTGCTGTACAAACCCCACTGTACAAACCCCACTGTACAAACCCCACTGTACAAACCCTGCCCTTTTTCTGCAGCTGGGCCACAATCACGACCCTGCCCCTCCTGGCAAGAACTTCCCAACCGATCAGAGCAGCCTCTTTTTATCTCCATCTTCTCCCACTCACTGCTCCAGCAGCCACCAGGCTGTCCCCAGGAGGAGGAGGAGGAGCCCCAGGAATGTCACATCATGTCAGCCACAGAGATAAAACCCCAAGAGGAGACCCAGGGGAGTTGTGTGGCACCTTCCCATTTAAATCCCACTGTCTCACTGAGCCTGGCCCCTCTGGCTCTCAGGAGCACTGCCCCAGCTGCTGGCACAGCACAGAGGTTCACAAGATGATGTTCTGGCAGAGTTTGTCTGTTTTCTTGGGCAGCTATTGGCAAATCCTCTTAATCCCTCCCTGCAGCTTCCCCCCATAAAAGAAGGATAACACCACTCAGGGAGGGTTGGTATTTAAAACTGGCCTGAATTCTTTGACAGTGTCTTTAGCAGGGAAAGGGTTGTCAAGCATTACATCCCCCAAAATAGCCCCTGCATTATCCTGGACTCTTCCTGTGTCAGGGTCATGCTCTGGACAAAAGCCCAATTAGGTTAAATTTTCATAATGTTTTTTCCACAGCTGAAGTATCATAGAGAGCACAGATTTCTCAAGGAGATTTGGAGCCAAAATGGATTGAGCCTGATCTGAATAAAGGTGGGGTTTTTTTTATTCCAGGCAATCTGGCTGGCAATGACCATAGTAATGATATTTTTAAAATCACAAACATCTGTCTCTGCTGAGAACTGAGCTGAGCTTCACCCACTCACTCCATGCCAAGACCACCAAGAATCTGTCAGGCAGGACTAACCCTCAACATGTGTTATTGGTCTGGAACCAAAACCCTTCAGCAAAGAGAGGTTTAACTCCCTTAACTCTCCCCCCTCAGCTCTAGGGACAGAGGATTTGTGAAGTGGCTGGCACAGCTGCATGGGGCAGCTTTCCCAGAAGAAACGGGGAGGAAGATGCTGGTTTACATTCCTCTCCTCTGCCTCGCTCTGCAGGCCTGGAAGGATAACCCAAAACATGGAACACACAGAAATGAGAGCAGCCCTTGCAGAGACAGAGGTTGCCCAGGGCACATGTGGGTTCAGCAGGTTCCTGTACACTGGCAGGGGCTCATGGAGATGCCCTCAGAATTCCCTGTGCCCTTGTGCTGCCAGAGAGGTGCTTGGGGAAGGTGCAGGAGATGCCCTGCACGGAGCAGTGTGTAGCAGAAAGGATCAAGCCCTTGCTAGCACAGTGATATTTTTTAGTTCTGTCAGCCTGATCCTCAATAAAAGCGTATTTTCCTTCCCAAAACTCTGATAAATGCAGTAAGAGCAGTAACAATCAGCTGCTTTTGTGGCTTTATCAGCAGATCTCAAAGCGTTTCACAAACCTTGGTGCCCAAATTGGAGAGAGCCCAGTCCCCAGGGAAGAGCAGGAATAATGTTTGCAGTGGCTTAGAGGCTGTCCTGGTACAAACCCCCCATTTCCCAGGGCTCAGACTGGGTTTGTATCCCACAGCTTCAGGGTTTGTCCCTGCCCAGGGTCAGGGCCTGGAACTAGATGGTTTTAAAGCCCATTCCAACCCAAACCAGCCCAGATTCTATGATCTCACCCAAAATTTGGATGCTCTGAGTGCCTCCCCCTCCATTCTGCAGATGCTACTGAAAAGCAAAGAGTTACATTTTAGTCACTTCACATTTTTCAGTGCACAGCTCCATTAAGGGCCACTTGCAAAGCAACAAAACTTTGTTCTCTCTGTGAAGAAGAGCTGAGTGATGTGACAGATCAGCACAGCAGATTCAAGTGAGGCTCCCTCCAGCATCACTTGAATCCTGACCTTGGATGACTTTGCCAGCCAATGTTCTTCCCCTACTTTTCCAGCATTTTCTCTCTCTGTGAAAAGCAGATAACAACAACACTGAATTCTCTCCTCAGGATGCCGAGGGAATTAATCAGGCAAACATTGTTGAGGAAATGAATGCCCTGAAAATGCAGTTGTAACTCAATTGCATCATCACCGTTCTCATGACAGGCCATAGAATCAGCCCTGGACCCCCTCGTGCTGGCTCTGCAGAGACACAATCAACGCCTCTGCTTTGAATTTTCCACAGAACACAAAATCACTGAGCTTGGAATCAACCTCCAAGATCATCGAGTCCGAGCTCTGCCCCATCCCCAGCCCAGAGCTCTGAGTGCCACCTCCAGGAATTCCTGGGACACCTCCAGGGATGGGGATCCAACCCTCCCTGGGCACTTCCAGTGCCTGAGCTCCCTTTCCATGGGGAAATTCCTGCTGCTGTCCACCCTGAGCCTCCCCTGGCCCAGCCTGAGGCCGTTCCCTCTCCTCCTGTCCCTGTTCCCTGGCAGCAGAGCCCCATCCCCTCCTGTTCAGCCGCTGTCCCCAGCACCCCCAGGTTCTTTTCCCAGGTTTTCCCAGGGTTTCCAGCCTCTCTCCTGGCCGGGAGCGCCGCTGCGGGAACTCCCCACTAGAGGGGAGCTTCTCCCCACGAACAGCCCGAGCTGCCGCGATTTACAAGGCTCGGTTTTCACTGTCAGACAGAGGAGGAGTTTTTCTCTGGGTTTAACTCGGGGGAAGGGGCTGCTGGTGAGTTCTGGTGGTTCCAGGCACATCCCCAGCCCTGCTGGTACCCCCAGCTCATCTCTGGGGGGGAATCACCACGTTCTGGCTGCATAAAAAGCACAGCAAGGCGGCCAGCAGCAGCTGGAAAAGGGTGACATCCTTCCAGCGAGCTTCTCCAGGGTCCTTCCCACACAAAGCTGAACGCTTTCATGTCGCTCGAGTGTTTTGTAAGACGTCGCAAACCCCGGGGAAGGATTCGGTGTCGGAGAAGCTCAGTGAGCCTGCAGGAGGGAGGGGATGCTGTGCAGACATCCCTCACCTGCTGCCTCCAACCTTCCCCGGGACAGGACAGGGCACAAAGCCCCTGCTGAGGCCACATCAGACCTGTCCCACCCTGCTGGCAGCTCCACACACACCTAAAGGTCACCCCAGAAGGGGGAACAAAGAAAGAAACAGCAAAGCCACGTGTCTGAAGTGACATCGCTGGCGGTTCCCAGCCTGGAGGCAGAGATTGTCCCCCAGAGGGTTCTGAAGCAGCCCAGACACACAGACACACGGACACACGGACACCCAGAGCTCGCTGTAATTACAGACTCAGCTAATGAAGCCGTAGCCGACACCGCAGCTCCGGGATTTATTGGGATGAGCACCACGGGGTGATGTTTCTGTGTCCCTTTTCACCCTGGAGCTCGCTCAAGGCTGGACATGCCCATTTCTGGCCTGGGGATTTTGTGTTGAGTGGCTGCAGACGGTGCACGGGCACTGCCCTGAGCACTCTGCACTCCCTGCCACAGCCCCATTCATCCCATCATCCCATCCATCCAATTCCTCATCCACACAAAACCTCTCTGGCAGCTCCCCACAGCCCCACTCGCTATTGTGGCCTCACAATAGCCAGGAATTCACAGATGAGTGGCCCAGTTCCTTAAATTCAGCCCAGAAAAAGATTTCTGTGTAGGAAAACATCCTTCCAGAGAACACAATGAGCAAGGTAGCCTTATTTAAACTGCTGGCAGCTATTTATTTACTCATTTTGCCACAGCTATTTTAGAGGTTGTCATATGAGATGGAAACTAAAAAAAAAAAACCCAAAAAACTTCTGGCTAATGTGACAGCAAAGCTGGACAAAATTAATCTCTCTGATTGTGACTCGTTACCACCAGTTAAATCACACTTAAGGAGGTTCCCAGCTACTTTTCTACCAGACTGAAAATGCAGGTGTGACATTTTCTCATCATAGCTAGAAAATGTGTTATTTATTACACAAGATACGTCCCTCAGTGCCATGGGAGAGTGGGTGGTGCTGCAGGTTTCAGGGCTGAGAGTCAGCAACAGCTTGAAATGGGGCTGGAAGTCCAGATGTGTGAGGTGTCCGAGGGCAGCTTCTGCTTTGGCTTAGCATGAGTCACTCCATCACTCCTGTAAGTCACAGGATTTAGTGGACTCTCATTTCAAATGGTGGAAAATGTGCTAAGGAATATTTCAGAGTGAGTGGAAGCTGATTAAAGCACTGACATTCGGTGCCTGGGGCCTGGCAGGGTTACTCAAACAACCTGAGTCTGACTCCTTTCCATCCCTCTCACTCCTTCATCGATTCCTGGGTGATTTTTAACAGGTTACTCCATGACTCAGTGCTCTCTGGCTTTTTGTGTGGAGGTGCTGGAGACTCAGCTCCTCGATAAGGCACAGCAGGTTCTGCTCAGATGTGACTTCAGCGTGAATAAGCCTGAGCTCACCGGCACCTCCGCGGTGGCCACCGCTGACGCAACGTCTCGCAGGGTGACATCTGAGTGCCACCGTGTTTCCTGACACCAGCACTGCCTTGCTCACTCAGCACCACCTTCCTGGGACTCCCAGACACCCCTTCACACCAGCACTGCAGAGGTTTCCCCCTCGGGTGGCAGAATTTGGGTTGAAAAGAGCCACCTGGGTTGGTTTTTTCCCTTTCTCTAACAGGCTCCAGATGGCCGGTTGATGTCCCATCACACTCTGGAGGTGCAGGTCAGTGAGTCACAGCCTGGTTTTCTCCTCCTTGGTTCTCTCTGCATCCAGGATTTCACTGTGAAAGCCTTGAGCTGTCCAAGCTGTTTCCCAGAGTGCTGGGAACACACAGCTCCAAGAGCTCTTCAGTGACAAGAGTGACACAGAAACAGCCACAGCTGGGACAAACCTCCCCCAGGGCTGAGGAAAGAGCCTTGCTTCACCCAGCAAATGCCAGAAAAGTCCAGAAAAAACATCAAGCAGCGAATAAAACAAGCACTGTGGGCATAACCTGCCAGGAGCCCACTCTGTGTGGGAAGGGGCAGTGCTGGAGGTAGGGTGAGCAAGGTGTGTGGGAGGAGGCACAGAAGGAAAGCTGATCCATCCTCCTCCTCCTTTGCACCGCCTCAAAATACGAGACCTGGCAGTCACAGGGGGAGGCTCTAAATGCCCAGTCAGCCCAGGAGCACGGGGAGGACTCAGCTGTGTCTGCAGCACTTAGCAAACCTCAGAATGTATGGCCAGGAGGGTCAGGAGAGCTCAATTGTGCAAGCAAGTTCTTAAAGGACCGCCTGAGTTTTTTTCTGTTACTAATTATGGGAGCAATAACCTCAGCTCCTGATGCATGGACAGTCCTGGACCTGTCAGCTGGACTGATCAGGGCTGCCTTTACCTCCCTCCCTTTTTTTTACCTCCTATTTTTACCTTCCTCCCTGCCTGGCCACGTTGTTCCCACCCAGAGCGGAGGATGCAGAGGGAGGGCTGCCCTCCCTCCCCCCCTGCAGCCACTCTCCATTGTTCTCTGCCACCCAAAACACTCTTCAGCTTTCTCCCAGAGGGCTGGACAGAGGATGAGCAGCTTCCCTGTGCCAAGCCTGTCTGTGCCAGGGACCTGTCCCACAATTCTGACCCCGGTTTCCTTGCTCTGGAAGGAGCACTGGTACCCCATGGCTGGCAGGAGGTGCGAGGCAATGTCCTGCCCAGGGAGGCCTGGGGGTTAGCAGGGTGGTGTCAACTCACACAAGGACTTGGCTTTCTCTTCCACATGTGGGTCAGAGTCCCCTCCTGAGCTCCCTCGGGTCAGGATCTGATCAGGATCCCAGGCACTGACACCCAGCTGGGCCCACTGAAGAGAAAGGTGTGACAGGGATGGGGAGTTACATTTCCCTGGAGCTCCCTACAGCTTTTCCCCTTCTTCTGAAGTGGATTCCAGGACTTAAAACCACTCCAAGGCCAGGTTGGCTGGAGATCCAAGCCACCTGGATGTCCCTGTCTGTGTCAGGGAGGTTGGAACGAGGTGATCTTGAGGGTCCCTTCCAGCCCAAAGCACTGTGTGGCTGTGACCCTCCTGGGGCAGTAACTCACCCCCTGCTCCCCCTCGTTCCTGGGAAGGCTGGGGAGGGGGGACAGCAGATCCAGGCTGTGCCCAATGCAGTGACCAGCTCCAGGCTGGCAGGGGAGGAGGCAGAGCAGGACGGGTAGCACTGAGGCTCCTGCCCTGCCTGCACAGCCGGTTCCAGGGCCCAGCAGGGCCAGGGAGGCTCCCTGAGCTCCCAGAGCAGAGCAAGCCTGAAACACTCCCTGATGAAAGGGGTGGGATTCCTCACAGCATCCATAATAATCCCTTCGCAGGCCCTCATCCATTTCCTGGAAGCTTTGCCTTTTTTCTGCGCTGCAAAGCCCAGGCAAGCCTGAAAAACCCGTTTGCTTCAGTTTCATGTTGATTTTGTAGGATTTTCTCCCCCCTTGGCGCTGCTGTGCCGTTGCTATGTTTTGTGGTGGTTGAGCACAGCACGGCTCCTGTGCCAGCGCTGACGTGAACCCCACGGGCCTGGAAGGAGCCAAACCAGCCCCACAGCACCACAGGGACAGTGTGGGGACACCCCTGCCCCACAGCCCCCTCCCCACACCCCCAGCACCCCACAGACACCCCACAGTTCTCTCCCGCCGGGGGAGAAACAAAGCAGCAGCTCCAAATTTCAGAGAGTCAAACTTTTCGGGGAAGGCCATGGCCAGCATTGACACCAAAACAGCTGGAGTTCAGCTCAAAAAGTTTCCAAGGGGATTTCTGGACCCTCCAAGCTGAGGTTGGGATAAGGTGGGTGCAGCAAGGTGGGGATGGGGCTCTGCTCCCAGGGAGCAGGGACAGGAGGAGAGGGAACGGCCTCAGGCTGGGCCAGGGGAGGCTCAGGGTGGACAGCAGCAGGAATTTCCCCATGGAAAGGGAGCTCAGGCACTGGAAGTGCCCAGGGAGGGTTGGATCCCATCCCTGGAGGTGTCCCAGGAAAGACAAGGTGGGGCACAGCTTGGACTTGGAGCTCTTTTCCAGCCCAAATGATCCTGGAATTCTCTGAGGCTGGAGCACCGTGGGAGGAGAGCATTCCCGTGGCTCTGGTAGCCACCGGGGACCCAAACCCGGCCACCCAAAGCACTCAGGGCTGCATTTGCTGTTCCACAAAGCCCCAAAAAACAGTTGGGATTGCAGAGGAGGGTGCTGGGCTGTGCCCCCAGCCCTCCCTGCCCCATGGCCGTGCTGTGGGGTGTGTGGGGCAGGAGGAAGGGGCTGGGCTGCTCCCCCCAGCAGCTCCTGCGTGGCAGCAGAGGCACAGGGCTGCTGCTGGGATTGCAAAACCCTGGCCGTGTTTGAGGCTGGTTTTTGCCAACGTTTCCAGGGTACAGCAGTGACTAATTCTCTCCGAACTTTCAGTTTCAGCCTCAAGCGCTGCATTTCAGAGGGACCTGGTGTGTGTTGTGTGGGTAAAAATCCCTCAGACAGCTCAGGGCTGTGGCTATCTGGGGCAGAAATACCCAGATGCAGAGATCAGCCTCATCACCCCGGTGCTGCACTGAGCTGGCACAGCCAGACCTGGCCCCACAAGGCAGGTGGGGCAGGGATGAGCACACTCTCCCTTCTCTGGCTTTCCTACAGCTGCTGAAGTACTGCTGGCCAAAATAAAATCGTGTTCTTGTGAGGTAAATGAAAAATGCTGCAAAAAGGAGAATATTTGCAGACTGAAAACTGAGGAAAATGCAGTGAGCAACAGATTATTAAAGTGATTTCTATAAAAGCAATCTCTGGACATTTATCAGACCTTAATCAGCATTTAAGGAGCAGCAAAGGGGTGAAGGACAAGGGGACAAGGGGACAAGGACATGGATGCTTTTACTTGTGGGGAATCTGTGTTCAAGCACCAGCCTGTGCCTCCCTCCTGCTTTCCAGGAGCCCTCAAGGAAGCCGTGGAGCTCCGTCCTGCACATTCTGGAAAAGTACAGCCACTGGGAGAAGGCTCTGGATGCAGGCTCCGGGGCAGGGAGGGGGGGTTTGCTTCCAGCCCTGGCGTGTGAAAAGGAACAGGGGCCTGGAAAGGTGCCATGGAAATGATTTTCAATAACAGCCTCTGGAGACAGGGAGCGGGGAGGGGACAGGGCCCCGCAGAGCTATGGCAGGAATGTCCCCTCAGGAACTCGCTGTTCCTTCCTGCAGCTCCCACGTCACCAGCGAGGCTCACACAGCCCCTCTGCTGCAGGGATCCTGTGTGCTCAGCCCCACAAACAGCCCCTTCTCCAGGGGGAAACAGGGGAGGAAAAGGAAATGCAGGGATCCAGGCATCCAGCTGCTCCCGGTGCTGCTGGTGGGATAAAGAGAGGCCAGGGGTACTCACACTGCTCCCAGAGATGTGTCCTGTAAAACCCCCACAGGTCATGTAGGGGCTTCCCAGCACAGTCAGCACCTCCAAGGGTGGCCCTGGCTGTTGGTGAGCATCTCCTCCAGCTTTATGTGAGAGGAGAAGCCCAACACACCCAACTGGTTCTTCTCCCACTGCTGCACCTGTGCAGAGGGGCTGGGTGGGCACTGGTCAGGCACGGCCACTTGGTCTAGGTGGGCAGCAGGAGGAGGATGAGGGGTCCCACACACACACACACCCATGTGCAGGGGAGCCCCTGGGCAGGCAGTGATCCCAGAATCCCTGAAGATCAAATCCAGCCTGTGCCACATCCCCAGCTTGTCCCCAGCCCAGAGCTCTGAGTGCCACCTCCAGGGATGGGATCCAACCCTCCCTGGGCAGTTCCTTTCCTGAGCACCCTTTCCATGGGGAAATTCCTGCTGATATCCACCCTGAGCCTCTTCTGGCACAACTTCAGGCCATTTCCTACTGTCCCATGTCACTTGTTCCCTGGCAGAAGAGCCTGACTCCCACCTGGCTGCACCCTCCTGTCAGCTGGGAGGGATGAGCCCACTCCTGAGCCTCCTCCAGGCTGAAGGCTGCTGGCACAGGCAGCACCTGCTCATCTGCAGCTCCCACGCTCCCCACGCAGCCTCTGCACCCTTGGATGCAAAGCTGCTCCCACAGAGCGCTCAGCACCGCAGCTGGGCCACCACCAGTGAGCTCCAGCGCTTCTCCTGGACTCTGCAGCACCAGGGAACAGCAGTTCCTACAGCTCAGGAGAGGATAAACAGATCACAACAGCCACCAGACAGCACAGCCCCTCTGCAAACAGCCTTTGGCTGTGACAAGTGTGTCTTGGTTTGAAAAGACAGGTGTTAGCTAACGAAGGCAGAAACCACTCCTGAAATGAAAAAAAAAATGTAAACCCCCCCCTCTGAATTATTATAATTTTGAAGTTAAGGGGCTCTCAGGCAAAAATATGGGAATAGGAATAACAGTTCTTTGCTAGGAAAATTAAAATAAAAATGCAGTAGTACAGAAAAAATCTACTGACAGAGTCAGAACACAACCTGGCAGCCTGTTGGGCAGGGTGTTGGTAGCATCCCATTAAACGGTGGCTGCAGTGACAGGTGTGGTTCTGTTGAAGCAGTGATCCCATAGAAGGGTGTAGTTTTCCTCTGGAGGTCTGATGGGTCCTGTTTTCCCCTGGGAATCCAGTGGAGAAAGGCTGCCTATGGTGTTCCAAGCCTCAGCGCCTGCCCATGGAAAAGAAATGTCCCAGATTGTTTAAGAGAGCAGAAATCCATCTGCAGCACTGGACCAGTTTGTTGGGAATGGAGACCTCCCAGAAAACAGTCCTCAGAAACTGAGAACTCTCCCTGAAGGAGCCCAGCTGGGCATGAGTGCCTGGCTCTAGGTGAGAACATAAGTCAGAAACATTTCACCCAGTCTCAAAACCACTAAATATTCCTCCAAAAGAACATCACAAAGAAAAAAGCTGCCAAGCTTTGGAAATACCACTGTTTCCACTTTGAATTTATGGCTGAGAAAAAGCCCTTCCTGGTGCACAGGTGGGTGGAGGTAAGAGAACAGCAGATTTCAGGAACAGGACTTGGATTAGCACTGTCATTAGTGTCACATTTTTGTGCCATTTGTCATTGCAGGTTGGGTCCTTAGAAGGCACTGAAAATGTTAAGAATGGCAAATTCTTCCTAAGCCGTAAAGAAAACACTTTTACATCCTTTTCTGTCCTCTCAGAAGCCTTTGTGTCAGCACCAGCCCACCTGTGTGTCAGAAGGGGAAACACTTCGAGCTCCACTTTCAGATATTGCACTGGCAGAACCCACAGCCACGAGGAGTCCAGTCCATGGCCCTGCACATCCCTTTCTCCCTGGGGAACAGCTTCCTGCAGTGAACAGCCTGGCAGGGCTGGAGGCAGGAGCAGAGCTGGCCTTTTCTACCCCAGGAATGTCACATCTCCTCTCTAAAGCAGTCTGCAGTGCTGTTCCGGGCCTCTTGTACCACTACAGGGCGTGCAGTAAACCAACAACTCCTCCTGATTCTTTTCAGGAATTTCTTTAAGCCCTGGTGGACAGATGGTATTCTGCTCCTCCTGAGATCTGGTGGATCTGGAGTGAAAAACGGGTCCAAAATTGGGGAAAGCAACCAGCAGCTCTGCATTTAGCATCCCTCTTCATCCCTTGCTGCCTCGTTAAATGTTTTGGAATCTCAAACTCGCCCAGCAGCCCATTTCAAACAAACTCAAAGCCCTCCAGCGTCCTCAGCAAACCCCAGCTGCAAACCAAGCCTGACTCCTGATCCATGGGCAAACCATTGGCAAGGAGCCCTGGAGGACAGAGCTCTCCCTCTGGACGAGACCTTCCCGGCCACCAGCTCTCCCGGCTTTTCCTCGTGCCTCTCTTCCAGTTGTGCCCAGCTGTTTCTCTCCCTGCCCCCCAAAGCCACGAGTTTCCTACAAAAGAAGTCCCCCCACCCAGGAAGATCATTTTGCACCAGAAATAGAGCGCGCTATACTTGGGATGCAGCCCGGGCGCCTCAAAAATAGCAGCCGGCGGTGCCAGGAGGGGCTGTGCCAGCTGCCAGGACAGACAGACAGGGTGCCAGGGGGCAGGTCCTCCCCTCGCAAGGCCATAAATGAGCATGGTGCTGCCCAGCAAGCCAATTGCCTGGCGGGGACAGCAGGGTGGGCAGCGCGGAGCTGCGCCCGACCGAGCGCTGCCGGCTCCCCGCTGCCCTCCCCGGGACCCCGCTCCCCACGCTCCGCATTCCTGCGGCTCATGGAAGGCATTAACACCAGATAAAAGTACAGAGGAGCCCAAATGGAGCATCCTGACGTCAGCCAGCCCCGAAAGCCTGGAAGGGAAGCTGTAAACAGAGGAACAAAAGGAGTTCTAAACAGCCATCCCCGCTGGCGCCCGCAGCCAGGCGTTTAAAGGATGGAGAGAAACGAGGGGAAAGGTGCTGAAAATTGGGGGCTGCTCAGCGCTGGGATGTCTGCTGGCTCCCTTAGGGAGGAATATCTCCTAATGGAGTCGGAAGAGCGAAAGAAAGACCGAAAGGATTTTTCCCCCCCCCGCTCCTTGCAAACAGCTTTGTTCTCTTCTGTTCCTCCCTGTCAGGAGGAAAGGGTGGGAACTATTGTTCGATCCCGCTGTTCAGCTGGCTCCTCGAACAGCTCCAGGGCAGCCAGAAATCCTTCAAAGCGTCCTGGTGACGCAACAGAGGCTCCAGCCAAGCCACAGCCGCCAAGAGAGCTTCAATTCTGACCAGTTCGACTGTTCCACGCACCCTGTGCTGATCTCAGTGGGTGCTGCAGATGCATTTATGCACCTTGGAAAGCCCTGAGCTCTCGGGTTCCTCATTTGCAGCCATCAGTGAGGACTAAAGGTGTTTCCAAAGGTCATCTAAAGGTGTTTCTAGTGGTCATCTCCCATCCTGAAGTGGCCCATCCAGAGCTGGGAGTGGGAGAAGTGACCATCACACAGAACATGGTTACAGAGGGATAGAATGGCTGAGGTTGGAAGTGACCCTAAAAATCATCTCATTCCACCTCCTGCCATGGCTGGGACGCCTTCCCCTGTCCCAGGGTGCTCAGAGCTGCACCTAACCTTGCCTTGGGCACTTCCAGAGATCCAGGGGCAGCCACAGCTTCTCTGGGCACCTGTGCCAGGGCATCCTCACCCTCCCAGGGAACAATTCCTTCTGTATAACTGAGCTAAATTCCCCCTCCAGGCTGGCACCCAGAGCATCAGCCAGGAGCCCTGCTCTCCCAGCAGAGCCCAGTGACACGGGGACAATGCCACATGTACCCAGACACAGCCGAGTTCACAGCTGATGCTATCGCAGCCGACACGTGGAGGACTCCAGGCTTTGTTTTAACAACAAAGACCAAGAAAACATCCTGTAATGTAACACTGAAACCAGCACCTACCTGATTCGAATGCAAAGAGCCACCAGCCACGGAGTTTGTGGCACTTGTTTATATCAGCAGTGTCTTTGGCTAATGGGAATGAGCACTGGGCGCTCCAAATCACTGAAAAGCAGCTGAGATCCCATTTTTTTGTTCTGTATTTAAAACAACATGGTGCTACGACCCAGTTGCCAATTAAAAAAACCTTAACAAGACTTGAAAGAAGAACAAGATACTGATGTGTGAAAATTTTACCATTGATCAAGAATTTTGAGAATATACTGAAAATAAAACACTTCTTCCCAGTGTGTAAAAGACTTGGAAAAAAGCCATCATTAGCCATCTCTACCACAACTGCTGGAGAACAAAAAAAAGCTCTTTTGCAATAAAATGAAATTATCTCAGAAATCAGAAGTCTAAAAATGACACTGTAGTTTATTATTTGAGTACAGGTGGGAGTTAGATTTGGCTCTGAGACAGACTGTAATTCAAAAAAATACATTGTGTAGTAAGAACCTGTTCATTTGTAGCCTACTGAGTTAGAATGCAACCATGTCCTATCAGAGTCCTGGGGGAGTTTATTTTTAAACAGGGCCTACAGTTTAGGGATGAAAATGTACTGATATGAGTGGGGCTGGTGTCATACAGAACCCTTTGATGAGAAATACAGCATTTTCTGTGGCCCTCGTGATAGCCCCGACACGGTGCGGACGACAAGGAGACAGGAATGAGCTGGCTGATGAAATTACTGCTCCCTGACTCAGCCAGAGTCACCAACCAGAACCTGGGTGAGCTCTAACGGGGATCCCAATGCCCACCGTGCTTCACCCCCTGCCCAATACACCGAGCACATCCACCAGCATCTTCCCTGGTGGCTCTGAGAACAGCTCTGAGCTCCCCAGCGGCAGCACATCACCTCTGAGTGCCCAGCTGGGGCTCAGCCGTGCTGGGAGGGGAGCTGGAAGCTGCCCACGGTGTCTGATCTCACCCCATCCCCTGTGCCAGGGCTGCGAGGGGAAGCCCAGGGCGAGTCAGCAGGAAACGCGTGTAAATGCTGCAGCTTGAGGAAAAACCCCAGCCCAACCTCCCCGGGCCCTCAGGCACCCTCAGCCCCTTGTTATAGATACATATTGTATTGTATTGTATTATATTGTATTATATTGTACTGTATTGTATTGTATTGTATTATATTGTATTGTATTATATTGTATTGTATTGTATTGTAGTGTATTGTATTGTACTGTATTGTATTGTATTGTATTGTAATGTATTGTATTGTATTGTATTGTATTGTATTGTAATGTATTGTATTGTATTGTACTGTACTGTACTGTATTGTATTGTATTGTATTGTATTGTAGTGTATTGTATTGTACTGTATTGTATTGTATTGTATTGTATTGTATTGTATTGTATTGTATTGTATTGCATTGTATTGTACTGTATTATATTATTGGCTTTTCACAAATATTGAAATGAAGGTGATATGCATGGGGTTAGAAAACTTTGTTGTGTTGACATGGTTCCTTCTATTTCTGTTATAGATGAAACTTAGAAATAGTGGTATAATATACATATATGTTGAGATATGGCATAGTGTTAAAGCAAAAACTATCTTTTGTTTGTATAACCCAAAGACTGAAAAAGATGGTCAGAGACCCCCCCTCCATTCTTAGATTATCTAATCCAAATGAAGACAGCAAAGACCAGAGCTCTGGGGGAGGAATTTATTTCATTTCTGTTATCAAAGAATGTGAAACTCAGTGCAGCCAAGAAGATTGATTTATTGGGAAGGGGGTGAGTTAAAAAGTAAACAAAGAAACATCCCAAACTTGAGAAGAATGTTTGAATCCTGTATGAGAATTTATGAATATGTAGAAGGGTTCTGTTTTTAAGGGATATTCCTTTGTTAGTAAGGTGTGCTCTCCTGGCTGAATGCAGAGACACCCGGCTGTATCTGTAAACTTGATTTTTATCTCCTAAATGTCTTTCTATCAAACTTTTAAATTCTATATAAATATGTGAACCTCGTTTTTCACACCCTTCTTGTGGCTCAGCACAGCCAGCCTGGCACTGCCAGCAGGGAGAGCAGCCACACAGGACAGCCACAAAACTCCCACAGCGAGGGAAAACAAAATTCAAACCCACACCTGGAGGATGGGCTGCCCACACAATATAAAGACAAAAAACAAAGCTGCTTTCTGCCCTGCTTTTGGCTGGTTTTGTTACAATAACAGAGGGAACTCTCGCTGTGCCAGGCTAACAGTGTCAGGTCCAGGTAGGATCTTGGCACTGCTCTCCAGACAGGCAGAGGTTGGGATAACTGCACTTCCCAAGTGGGAAAGAGCTCTCAAAACCAGGAATCCTTCACCCAGCCCAGCAGCAGAGCAGCTCAGCTGCTTCCCCTCAGGTTCATCTCTCACAGGTTTTGCTCAGGGCCACAGCCTCAGGCAGCTCAAAGTCCTCACAGCAATATCAGAAAATTCTGCTTCTCCCCAGGCTCTCCTTTAATACCTTGGTCCCATTTAACCTTCCATAACCTTGATGGGTCCCAGCAGGATCCACCTGGGCTGTGCCACTGCTGGGCTGCCAGCCTCCATCATTTGTGGCCTCTGGCTCTGCCCTGTGGCAAACAGAGTGTTGTGAGGAGCCACACACAGCACAAACCTCCGAGCTAATTTGTTCTTTCAGCACCAGTGGATTTGAGCCTGTTCTAACTGTTCTCCCAAGCTCTCTCCAGCCTTGGATGGGAGCAGAATTTGGGGAAGCCAAAGCCCTGGGCAGAGTCTCTCTGGGAGTCCCAGTCCTGCTGCTGGGCCAGCAAAAGGCTGAGAAAGGGGTTTAGATGGGGTTTGAGGTGTCACCACACCGTGACAGTCACACACCACGACCTTTTCTCCTTCCCCATCCTGCTGTGACTGTGGACTTGGGGAGGAGGCTGCACTTAAACATCACCTCCAAACAACTCTCAGTGCCCTTTCTGCTACCCTGGAGCCAGGCAGAGGAAAAAACCCAGGTGGTAACCAGGCCAACAAGATTTGCCCGTGTGTGATCTGGATGTCATGTTCTTTGTTCCAACACAACAGCATCACACATCCTTGTGGCCCTGCGAGTCTGATCCTGGGCTGACTAATTCAGGATAGTCCCTAAGCCTGAGTACACCCTGCACCTCTCCAGGGCTGATTACAACAGGCAGAAGCTTTGAGACAAGGGGATTACCCAAGACACGTCTAATCTGGGGCTCTGGGGCTGTTTGCCGTGTGATAACCGGGTAGGCTGTGTCCCCTGGGTGTTGCATCTTGCTGTGGGCATCACGCAGGGTTCCTGCGCTGTGTCCCGGTGTGGGGACACCCCTGGGCTGTGGGGACACGTCTGTGGATGCTGTGCTGAGCGCTGCCGTGACTCGTGCTCGCTTTGGGGTGTTTTGGTGGCGTTTTGGGGACGCCAAGGGCTGGTCTGTGTGTCCCCATGGCTGCTGTGCAGGGCACACAATGTTTGCCATTGTTTGCCTTCGGGGCGGGTGAGCAGCCTCTGCTTTGGGAGGAACAAAGCCCGGAGCCAGTTCCTGCAAACACAAAACATGCCTTTTTATCACTTCATGACAAATTGGTTTGTCAGCAGCAGGAAGTGATGTTACTGCTGTCCTCGCCGAGGGGAAACTCCTCGTGGTTTCCATGGGGATGTAAGCAACTGGAGAGCTCCGGCTTTATAGGGACTGAAATCCCCACACACGCCTGCTGAGAGCCAGGATTCTGGGGATTGGATACCAGGGATGGTCTCAGCTGAGTCCTGCTACAGCAGGGGGACAGCAACTCATGCTGGAGCCAGAGAAATGGGAATTTAAAGCCCTAAACTGGAGTGAACTGCGTGCCTTAATATTCCAGTCAAACAATGCAGCAGAGCCGGGAGAATAAATAAGGGGTGGGAAGTAAAGATTCTTTCACAGGTAAAGTTTCTTCCGCAAAGTTCAGCCCGGCTGTGCCACCAAGGCATCCTCCTCCTCTGTTCCTCACCTTGCCAGCCATCCTGCTCCTTCCCCACCGCTCCCAGCAAACCCCAGCTGATCCCACCCAGCCCCCAGAGCTGTCCCACTGAGGTGACATTTGGCAGCCTCACTTTGCTCTATTTGCAAAAAGTCCCATCCACAAAAAGCCTGCAGGAGTCTGAGACTGGGCAGCGACAGAGTCGGATTACAGGGAAGAGCAGAAGGATCCCGATAAAGACTTGGAAAAGGGCAGGGGATGTCAGGGCTGGAAGTGGCTGGTGGCTCTCGGGAGCGCTGCTGCTCACAGCAGGCTTTGTGCTGAAGCAGCTCTCTCTGCACCCCTCTGTCAGGTGCCTGCTTAGGTTATAAAAGCTGATCTGCTGCCAGGTAATGACTTTTATTGTTCCAAGAAACACATAAACAAGCTCCCACGGCTGTCAGGGAGCGGATTTCTGTTTGAATTGCGATTAACAGGCAGGATTTTTTTTATCAGTTGCATGGCCAGGGCTGCCAAGGTTGTATTTTTCCACTGAGCAAGCTCTGACGGTGAAAGTTTGTTCCACCCTTTAGTGCAGGTGTAAAAAGGCTCAGAGACAGCCTTGCATATTTAATCAGGACAGCAGTGGCAGGTTCACCGTGCCAAAGGATTTTCCATGGACAAAGGGGTTTTGCAGGATTTGCAGCACAGGACAGGTTTTGTGGAGGATATTAACTTTGAGGTTCAGGTACACTTCAGGAAAACACGAGTTCCTAACTTCACTTCTCAGTGCCCAGGGATCTCTCCTCTTTTAGCTGCTCCATTTTTTTTCCTCCCTCGGTGTCAGGTTGAAAGTTGGCGAGGGCTGACGCGCGCTGCTGACGACAGAGCTGCTTCGGAGGGGCAGCTCACGTGGAAGAACTTCAGAGGCAGCAGCGCATCATCCCATCCTTCAAGGGCACCTTCTCCCAGGAGAAGAGTCCCGGATTTTAGCACCATTAATACCCCAGGAAACTTGCAGGACTGCAGCAGGAGTTTGTGGTGCTTTGCTCATCTCGCTGCGTGACGAGAGCACAGCTGCTGGATGCTCACAAAAAGCGTAATAATTGTACGCTGAAGTTCACAACTGCTCAAATTCCGTGATTTTACAGCCCTAACCTGCTGTGTGTGCCTGAGCAAAACCATTTTTGATGGGGCAAAAGTTGGATCTGACTCTTTGAGTATCAGATACGCAAGAACTGGTGGCTCCCTTCTGGAGTATGGGAAAGCCAGAGTCCTGCTGCTCCCTCAGCATCCCTCTCCCTGTTACCAGCACCAGGAAATCAAGCTCCCAGCTGCATCCCACAGCCGTCAGCTTCCCTGGGAAGGGGATGGCACAGCAGGGATGCTGTCCTGCCCCACAGAGCCCATGAGGGGTGCAGTTCTGTCCCAGGGTTACGCCTGCACGCAGAGCTGCTGTTGGAACCCCCCTGCCTGGCTCTGCCTGTGCTACACCAAACTCACAGAAACACCAGATCCAAGTCACTCTAGTGATAATCTCCAGCAGGAAAGAATTTATTTGGGTCTGGGTAAGAAAATCGGTGTGTTGCTGGTTACCTGATCCCTTGTCATGATTTTGTTTACAGAGATAGCCCAGCCAGCCAAATACCTCACTCCAGGCAGCACAGGCAGTCTGAGCTGCATAAAGGATTTAAGGAGATGGGACAGAAAAAGAAAAGCACTGTGAGAATTTGTGCCAAGCCTTAGAGATCTGTTACTAACAGGTTAATTTTTAGACTTAACCTTTCAGGCATTAAAAGTAAACAAGGAATAAGAAAGCTTATTCCTCCTTCTTAGGAGAAGGACTATTTTAAATTCACTGTAGCTCAGGGCCCGAGTCTCAGCTGGTTCAAACTATTACAGCCATCAGGGCAGCCAAATCCACTGCCAGCTGAGAAGGCAGCCTTGGCTCCCTGCCACTGCTCACAATTACATGGGGACAAAGAAAAGCTCAGGTTAAGAACCTGCAGTAGTTTCTAGTCAATTATGTTGTTTAAACCCATTTTTCTCAGTCAAGACCCGAGGCCAGGAGAGTTGAAAATTACAGCTCATCACCCTGGAGATTCCACACGAGTTCTGGGACTGTGAAATGCAGTATTTTAAAGAACATGTAACCCAGATGAATAGAAATATCATAATTTATTCCATTTGTATAAAAAAAAGTTATAATCATGTAACAAAACTATGTCTTCATAAGAAGAAATATATTATTTCACATCATAAATAAATCAGCAAACATACAACCCTTGGCAACTCAAAAAAAAGCACTCGCCTGGTGCTTTCATGTCAGTGCTTGGGAAACAAGAAGAGCTGACAGATATACACACACAGGATTATAGTACCAAAAAATACTGAGGTATTTTGTTTCTCTAGAAATGAAACTTTACGTGTGTGAAGGCAAAAAAAACCAACAAACAAACAACAACCAAACAAAAAACCCAACAACAATGTACTAATGTAAAAATAAATAAATAGGACTGTCATATAAAAGGGGACAGCATCAGTGTTGCTCAAAGTGTCCAGGAATGGGAATACTGGTGAGCATGCTACTAAACATGGAGCAGGCTTAGGACAGACAGAAGACAAGGAGGGACAGCTCAGGAAGAGCCAGTGTCCTTTGATCTCTGTGTAGACATCCAGACATTTGCTCGAGAAGTCAGAAACACCTTGTTTCTCTGGTATTGGGTGAGCTCCTCTCCATCTACGACACCAAATGACTCCCCACAAAACACAAGTGACACTGTCCCTGTAGTTATTGCACTTCTGAGACAGCAAGTCTGAGTCCTGGCCACGTTCTTCACCTGCTTTCTCAGCAGCTCGGGGAAGTAGTGATGGGGCTCTGAAGGTAGTTTAAAGCACTGGACGTGGTGTGAACCGGGATGGAGACGGGGAAGTTGAACACCGTGGTGGTCGATGCCCCTCTGTCCAACACCGACATCGCGGGGCTCCCGGCTTCTGCTGAGCAGTTGGGGGCCAGGACCTGCGACTCAAACTGCAGCAGCTGCCCCATGAAGCTGAAATTTGGGGAGATGATGCTTCTCCTCTGCTTGACAAACTCGAAGGCTTCGTCCAGCTTGACTCTGTTGGTCCTCATGAGATAAGCAAGGCAGATGGTGGCTGAGCGGGAAATGCCAGCCTGGCAGTGCACAAAGACCCTTCCTCCCTCGTTCTTCACAGAGTCTGAAAGAATCAAAGTGCACAGTTAGCAAACAAGTCTCGCTGCTTCCAGAGGTGGGAAAAGCACAGACTGTTGTTTTACATTCCTTTAATCCATCCCTTCCTTAGCCTAATAGGTGCACCCGGAGCTTTTGAGACAAAGGGAGTCTTTGTCCTGAGGAAAGCAGCTATTTTCACTCTGGGCTCCAATTCCAATTATCCTAATAGCTCCTCCAGGTCACTTTAGCAGTCTTGCAAGATTATTTTAATAGCGATCCGCTTAAATTCACTCTTTTCTGCAAGACCAGTGCATCTTGATTCAAGATTTCAAACAGCTTTACGAAGCTGAGATTATGCCTTGGAGTAGAATTAAACTAATGGAAATGTTCCCTGAGTGTATCTTCCCAGTGGAATGCTATTCCCCAATCTCAAGTGGAGGTTTTACTGGGGAAAAACCATGCCAAAAATCGCTTCCCAGGGGACTTTAACCCAGAAAAAGCACGGACAGCAAAGAGAGCTCATTTACCGATGAAATCGATCGCCTCGTTGAACCAGGAGCTGATATCTGCCTTGTGGTTGTCCTCCACGGGGATGCTTTTATACTGGTAGTGCCCTTCGAAGTGGTTGGGGCAGTTGGCCGAGACATTGATGAGCGCCGTGATCCCCAAAGCGTCCAGCATGTCCTTGCGGGAGGCGTGATAGGCGCTTCCCAAGTACAGGAACGGCAGGATTTCCACGGGCCCTCCCTGCAAGAGAGAGAGGAAGGGCAGCGGTCACCCCCGGCCGGAGCTGGGCGGCAGCGCCCGCCCCGCCGCCCGCTGTCCCCCCGGCGCTCACCTGGTCGTAGAGCGGGGTCCCGCAGGAGCTGCAGCCCGAATCGGCGCTGCCGGGAGCGGGGCTGGCGCTCAGGGGCAGGCTGAGCCCGGCGGGGGCGGCCGGCTTGGTGCACAGCTCGGAGCAGGAGGACGCGAAGGCTTCGTAACCTCCTGCGGGGGGCAGAGCGGAGAGAGGCGCGGGGTGAGCGCCGCGCGGCCGGGGGGCGAGCGGGACGAGCCGGCCCGGCCATCCCCCGGTCCCCTCCGGCCACCGCGGGGCCACTCACCCTTGAGGAAGCAGATGCGGGCGCCGCGGGCCTCCCTGCAGAGGGTGCCGAGCGCCAGCAGCATGGTGCTGTCGCGCTTGGGCACTTCCAGGTCGGCGCTGCGCTCGTCCAGCAGCACCACGGTGTGGAAGAGCCCCTGGCGCAGGCGGGCGCGGAGCTCCTCGTTGGGCACGACGTGCTCCAGAGCCAGGGCGCCCTTGGCGCGGCGCCGCACGATGGTGCTCAGGCGGACGTTGCAGGAGCCGCGGATGTGAGCGGCGTTGAAGGAGAAGAAGGAGCGGCAGTCGAGGACGAGGCACTGCGCGCCGCGCTCCTGCAGCAGCCCCCGCAGCGCCTCGCACTCCAGCGCGCACACCCGCAGATTGACCATGGCTGGGCAGAGAAGGGATGGCGAGGGGCAGGGCGGAGGTGGCGCTGTCCCCGAGTGTCCCGGTGTCCCGGCCGCGCTCCGCCGCTCCCGCCCTTATATGAGGGCCGCGCCGGCGGGACGGCGTTTTCTCAATGGGGCCGCGTCACGTGGTCGCACCGGGGGCGGGGCCACCGCCGTGGGTGACGTCACCCTGGCCGCGCGCCAGGCCCCGCCGGCGTGACGTCATGGGCCGCGGGGAGGTGTGTGTGACCCCCCCCCCCAATAAACACATCTGGACACATCTGGACACATCTGGACACACGATACACACCTGTGCACACACAGGGTGCGCGCACAGACACGACAAACACACCCCCGAGAGAAATAAATGCTTACAGAAAGAGAAATAAAAATATATCCAAAAAAATATCCAAATATAAAAATAAATATATAAAAATAAGTATCTATAAATATAAGTATCTATAAATATAAGTAAATATAAATATAAATATAAATATAAATATAAATATAAATATAAATATAAATATAAATATAAATATAAATATAAATATAAATATAAATATAAATATAA
>NC_031782.1:2148020-2152604 GCF_001522545.3 Parus major
AAATATAAATATAAATATAAATATAAATATAAATATAAATATAAATATATAATATTAAAACAGAAAAATAGCTGCATATCTTAAATTAGAAAAACATGCATTATAATAATAATTTAATGTATATTAAATTATAATAATATATACATATATATGCATGTATAGCATGTATGTATGTATAACATATATGTACATATACATATACCTATACATATATGTATATATGTGTATTTTTATATACATGTATATGTATGTATAGGTGTGTTTATATGTGTCGATGTATCTATGTGTCTATGTGTCTATATATTTATAAATATGTGTATATATCTATATATTTATAAATATGCATATATGTGTGTATATCTGTATGGAGGTGTATATATATTTATATATAAATCTCTGCAGAAGAAATCCCCCATGCCCAGGGCTGATCCCCAGCACGGGCAGCAGAGCAGGGGGGATGGAACAAGATGATCTTTAAGGTTCATTCCAACCCAAAGCAATCCGTGGCTCCCTGAAATACCCCATGTACACACATGTACTCTGTGTGTGTGTGGTCCATGGGGACACAGGGACATGGTTTAGTGGGGTTTAATGGTTGTACTCAATTTTAGGGGTGTTTTCCAAGCAGAATTATTCCGTGCTTCCACACCCGCTCATCCACCCTCGCCTTCACACTCCCCCACTCTGTGCCCACCACAGCTGGGTCCCCTCCCTGCCAGCTGTCCCTGTCCTCTGCCCCTTTATCCTTCCACCCCCAGCACTGGCTGCTCCCTCCTTTCCCAGAGAATTCCAGGCAAGGAGCAGCAGTGGGGGAAGCTTTGGATGAGGGCGTGATTATTCCCCTAAAATAGATGTATAAAGGAACGAGCATACACATACATATATTTGTATTCATGCATAGGCATATCTGCAAGTACAGACAAACCCACACTTAAATATATACGTGTGTGCATATATTTGTGTATATATTTATAATGTAAACACATATTTGAGAGTCATTCCCATCATGTTTCATGGATATGGAAAAAAACCGTAGCAGACCCAGGCAAAGTTCACTTTTCCCCACTGAGAACTCCCCCAGAGAGTAACTGGCAGGGCACTGGTGGGATGGCTCTTTCTTTTCTCCCCCTCTTCAGTGCATCAGCACTTCCCAAAAGTTTTCTTTTTTTTTTTTTTCTGTGGATGACTGGTTTCCACCGACCCACTCGGGTGTTTCTTACTCAGGGCTTCCAGTCAGCGCTGCTGCCACTTCCCCTGCTCTGCTCCGTGTGTCCCCTCCGTGTGTCCCCAGAGCTCCCCATCCCTTTCCCCCTGCAATTCCTCTTCCCCAGCCCTGTCCCACTGCTCCCAGCCGCTCTTTCCTCGCCCCATTCCTCAGTTTTGTGTTTTCACTTCCCCCCTCCAGCTGCGCCTTTTGGAGGAGACCTCTGTGCCCAGCCACCCTCACTGCAGGGCTCCTCTCCCCTCTCCTGCCCACCATCTCTCCTCACATTTTCTGTCCCCCAGGCTTTGAGCACCTCAGACCAGGCAGGCTCTGTGTCTAACTGGGATCTCCAGGGTTTTCCAGGTTCCCAAGGGTGTCCAGGAGTGGGGGCACAGACAAGGGCACGGGTGGGCGAGTGCCAGCTCTGGCTCACCCACAGGATTGTCTCTGCTCTGCTGAGCACTGGGTTTTTCTGCCAGAACTGCAGCCTCAAAGTGAATCTGTTATTTCAACACGTTCCTTTAAAATAAACACAGGATTGCACTTTTCATTCCATTTATTTATTGTTGTTCTTTCGGCAGTGGGCTGGAAGCATATTGCGGGAGGAGCGCTCTTGGGCGCTGGGAAATGACTCCATCACACCAGCACCCACTGGCACAGAGACCCTGCAGGACCCACCAGCTGGGCAGGTGACACACACCCCAGCACAGGGACCTCACCCCTGCTGGCAGCAGACCCCTGGATGTGTTCCCAGCCAGCATCTCAAAAGATGTGATATCACCGTGCCACCGAGCTCCGGTGACTTTGCACATCATCTGTCCGACACCAGCCGGCCCAGATCGTTGTAAGGAGATGAACAGCAGGAATTCTCCATGATGGATTCTTTGCCAACTTCTTGCAGCACAAGCCAGAACGACAGATGGCCACAATACAGGGCTGTATTCATTATTTTTCCTGGAGGAAATGGACCTCAGACACGGAGCTTTCTGTGGGTCTGTACCCAGGAATTGCTTCACTTTTCTGCTTTGGAGAGTGATGTGGGAGCGATTTAAGGCATCTCCTGGCAGGAGCATGGGTAAGGCAAAGAGTCTGTCAAGCCACAGAGGAGAACCCTTGTGGGATTAGGAACTGGGGACATCCTTAGAATAAAGAAATCACAGAATGGTTTGGGCTGGAAGGGAATAAAGAGCGTCTATTCCACTCCCTTCCTGGCTCACAGGTATCCCTGTGCCACTAAACCCTTCTCAGTGTCCCACAAATCTAAAAGACAGAGATATTTATTCCCCCAAGTCCAGCATCTTCAATTTTCCCCGAATTTAAAGCAATTTCCAGGCCTGCCACCAACCCAGCCAAGGCACAATGTGCTCTCAATGACATCCACTTTTCTCATCATGATGTTAACCAGTGCCACACAAACATTGAACATGAGCCAGGAGCTTGGGCTGGGTTCCTTGGCTGCTCTGAGCCAGAGCAGGGATGACACCCCACAGAGGCCTTTGCACAAAGGGAATTTACCTCCACAACAATGATAATTGCTTTTCGATGCACTTATGTAACTGTGAGACTTTTGAATCTGGTCTTGTTTATACCCGGTGCAAATCAGGAAGAAAAAAATTCATCACATGTGGCAGTGTGTACTTAATCACTCACAATCCTGGGCTGGCTATTTCCTCGCTTTATTTTTGTTTTCTTTTCTTAAATAAACCTGCAGTAAGAATGCAAGAAAGCAGAATACAACACAGGCCTGAAGTGGCTTTTAAAAGCTCACTGCTTGAATGAAGGGCTCGTTTTCCTGCCCTAACAAAAGCCAGGAAATACAAAATTAACCCCTTCCTCCAAAACAAGCCCTGTTTGCACTGGATGCCTTTGTGAGGGTAAGAATAGAAACATGAGCATGGAGTGTGGGGGTGGGAGGTGACGCTTTTCTGAGAGCAGATGGGACCCACTGCCGATTCCCTTTATCCCTGGGGCTTAAACAGTTCCCTGCTCTCTGCCAAAACATGTCCGAGGACATGAGGACATGAGGACATGAGTGTGAGCATGAAGGACTTCTTGGGAAAATGACTTCATGGCACTTTCATCATGACACAGCTGAGTGTGGGTTTTTTTGGTCCCAGCAGGACCTGAGACCTGTCCTGGCTCCTCCAGGGACCGGGGGTCTCGCAGTGCAGCCTGGGCTGATGGTTTTTGGAGATGACAGAGCTGCAGAGATGTTCTGCAGTGCCTGACAGCGATGCCAGCGTGTCCCAGCTCGGTGACAAGTGACGATAACCCCTGGCCTGGAACGGGCCCATTGCACAAACCAGTTACCCAGTCACACTGGTTATTCAGGCTTTTTAACCAGTCACCCATGGCCAAAATCAAATGGAACCACTCCAGAATTACAGCACCACTGGAACAGACCCCAGCCTGGATCTCGCTGCCCTTTCTGTGCAAGTTTTGCCTGAATAAAGATATGAAGTATCAAGCCCCAACACTTGAGACACAGGACAAAAATGCATGTGGGAACATTTGGAAACCGTGCTGGATGCATTTCTTCAGCATGTGTAACATTTTCTCTGAATTCAGTTTCACAACCCAGCATTTCCTTTTGTAAATATTTGGACAGATTTTACAGAGGCACACATTCAGAAGAAACAGAAGGAAAAAGAAAGGAAAGATACACAGGGAGAGAGAGAAATAAAAAGATAAGGAAGCAAGCAAGCAAGGAAGGAGGGAAGGAAAGATACAGAGAAATAAAGAAAAAGAAAGGGAAACAAAAAAGAATTCAGAGATGAAAGGTCACAATAAAAAGAACACAAACACTATAGAATTACTGATGACTCACACTACAATGAAAACATTATTTTTTGATGCATTTAAATCCCAAGATTTAACCCTTTGGCTAGGGTTTGGCTGAACTCAGACTACCTCAAATCTTTCTTCTTGGGGTAACTCCTAACAGCATGAAAAAACAGCTCCTGGACAAACAGGCTGGAAACCTGGGACATTCATTTCTGTGGGCCACGAGTGGAAAGAGCTGGTGTTGGAGCTCAGGGATTTCAACCAGGGACACATGTGGATCCTACTGGACTTTGGGGGATGTGGAAAAGCCCTTTTTGTCAGCCCTGCCTGAGGAAATGTCAGCTCTCTGCTCGGCTGGCACAGCAGGGGCTGGCACAGCAGGGGCTGGCAGTGCTGGGTGCCAGTCCTGCACAGAGGGACCACAGTGGGCACTGCTGACCCTGGGCTCCTCTCCACCAGCTGCTGGGAGCTCCCAGCTCTTCCTCAACTGCTCCAAAACATGAGGGTCCCAGAGCTGCCAGTGTGACCCTGTACCTGTACCCTGTACCTGTACCCTGTACCTGTACCCTGTACCCTGTACCCTACACCTGTACCTG
>NC_031782.1:2152830-2161542 GCF_001522545.3 Parus major
CCCTGTACCTGTACCCTGTACCCACGTGTTCACCTGGCACAGCACCCACCAAACACTTGTCACAGCCTGAATCCCAGGATTTGCAGTTTGGACATCCCCCCATCCCAAATTCTGCCCAGCTCCACTCTGCTGGAGCAGCTCAAGTCCCGAGTTCTGCTTTCTCCTGCAGTGACTCACGGAGCTGCCTCGGGCAAGTTGCTTAGTGCTGCGTTTTAACATGATTACAGGCATTACAGAGCCAGCCCGGGATGCCTTGGATTTGATATTCAAAATCGTTAAATACCTGCCTGCAAAGGAAAATCTCTGGGAATTAGTGGCACTGATACACTTCACAGCTCTGGGATCAGCTTAGTAGGGCAAATGGTTTAGGCAATTTAATCTTACATTTAATTGCCTCTATTAATCTGCTATGAATCATGCCTTGCACTAGGCATAAGGGTATTTATTAATAAAATCGCTGTATTTGTAAAGTTCTTATACTTCAAGATGAAAGGCATTAGATACACAATAAAATATACTTATGGGAAATTATTCCTCCTATTGCTGGGGCGGGTATTTTCTCCACAACATCTGCGGATGGCTGGTGGGGCAAGGCAAGGCTTCCGTGGGAGGAGGCTGAATTTGAATAGAAAACAAATGACGTAGCTCGCACCAAGGAGCAGGGAGAGGCGTGCTCTCCTCCCCACAAACATGAGCCTTGGGTTTATTGCCTGTCAGGTGATGTCAGCGTTTTGTGGGCGCAGTGACTCTCTAAGAGCTTCAGATTCCCAGAACTATCCATTCTCATAAAGCTTGAGATAAGAGCTGCTGAGGCATTGCCATTTGCAGGTTGCTTTTCTGTTCTTGTCTTTCCAGCAAGGTGGAGGCATCAGAAAGGGATGTGGCACACGAGAGGCTGGTGTTGAACCTGGAATTACTCTGCCCCTGAGGACAGAACAGAACTGGAAGGGATAGAGCTGGAGTTTGGCATCTTTTCCCTGTCCTGGAGCCACCACAAACCTGATCTTCGCTCGTGATAGCTCCATCTTTTCCCACCAGGGAAGGGTCTGTAAAGTCAGTGTGAGAAAGAATTTCGTGTCCACATGTTAACAGCTTCTCCCAACTCACAAATAACTTTAGGTGGATGAAGCCAGCTTGGGATAACACAGGACTTTTAGGGCAGAAAGCTGCAGAGATGATGGAAAGGCATTTCTGTCTCCCTCTGAAATCCTGTGCTGAGAGCAGGAATCAAGGGAAATCCTCTTGCTGTACTTCCACTGCTCATCTGTGCCACCTCTGCCATCCTCCAGGTCTAATTTTGTCCCACTTCTAATGGTATTAAAAGGGGTTATTTGCTGAGGGGACAGAAAGGGAGGATGTAACAGCAAAAGCAACTGGAAACTGTTCGAAATAAAGTGAGGTTTCTGTTACCAGAAAACACAATTCTTCATTCCTGGACTATGGAGTAACTCAGTGTGGGGGCCCAAGGGTGACCCTTCATGTCAAAAAGTAAAGAAACTTGTAAGGAAAGTAAGGCACCAAGAAACTCCAGTGGATATTACAGTGCCCATGCTCCAGCTGAGCCCCTTTGTTACTCTTGTTCCTTTTTCTTTTTTCTGACCTTCCAAGGTGTTCATAACCAATGGTGGTGTTTAAACCATAACTGCTAAAAAATCCCCCCGTGTCGGTAAATACAGAAGTGCTTATTCATTCTGTGCCCTGCACTTTTTGTGACAATGTTTGCAAAATGACACGATTCCCTCATGTGATGGAGGGAGGTGATGTGTGTGTAATAGCGGTCAGTGAAAACACAGCATTACTCAGAGGGGAGAAGAACACTTGGCTCTTTGGGATGTGAAAACCTTCAGGCTGTGGAAAAAGCCAAGCTTGGGGTTGTTTCCAGGAGCACAGAACACACGGGGCAGGGTGAGTCACCTCTCTGCCACTCGAGGGGGACAGGGTGTGAGATCCACGAGAGATGATCCATTTCTTTATCCCTGAAATGCCTTGTCATGGCCACTCCTCACCCTCTCACGTTGCTCATGGGCCACTTGATCAAACCCAGGGCTGAGCTGATGTCACAGCCCTGCTGTGAAAGCTCCAGGTGAGTCCAGTTTCGTGCTGTGCTCTGAAGTGCTGGACAAACTGTTTCTTGGTGGGGATGGATGAGGAGTGAGGTCACACAGCAGCACTGGCTCAAGTGAGTTTGCCCAAACATGGGACGTTTCTCCTGAGGGGTGGCCACGTGTGTGGACAGATGCCCTGTGGCTCTTGGAGCCTGTCTCCAGCTGTGATTTCACCTCAGCCGCCGCTCAAAATCCAGAGCTCTGTTTAGAGAGGGGCCCAGCCCAAGGGATGCTCACATGAACACACTTCTGAGAGAGTGCTTCTTACAGCTGCTGTGCTGTAAAGAACTCCATTCCCATTAAAATCCCAAAAAAGCTACCCATAAAAGGATGAGGGGAGCCCTAAAATGGAAATGGCTGAAAACTGGGGGAGACTTTCCTTTGAGTGTGGCATCTCCTGGAGGGCATGAGCAGCCAGAGAGCCCCACGATGGTCCCAACCTCACCTGGATGGTCCCAGCCTCACCTGGATGGTCCTGACCTCACCTGGATGGTCCTGACCTCACCTGGATCATCCCGACCTCACCAGGATGGTCCCAGCCTCACCTGGATCATCCCAACCTCACCTGGATGGTCCTGACCTCACCTGGATCATCCCAACCTCACCAGGATGGTCCCAACCTCACCTGGATGGTCCTGACCTCACCTGGATCATCCCAACCTCACCTGGATGGTCCCAGCCTCACCTGGATCATCCCAGCCTCACCCTGGGTCTGCTGAGGCTGGCAGTGAGAGGGGGAAGGCAAGAGATGCTCTCAGAATTTAAAACTGATCTCAGCACTGAGAAGCTGTGTCTCACGTGGAAATCGAGGATAAGAGTCCAAGTGTTTTCCCAGGGCCTGACACAGTTATTTCCTTATGTTTTTATGTATCTTACAGCCATCTCTGAGAATGCTCTCCTGCAATCAGGTCAATCAATCATTAACACTCCCATCCCCCCGTTAATGGGTTGAGCCAGTCACAGCCACAACTAGGCTGGAGAAAAAACAAATTTGAATTGAATAACTGAATAAAATAAGGGATTTCTGTTAAACACACAAAAAGAAAAAAAAAACTGTTATACTGGCTATGTTTGAGCACATTTATTTGAACACAGCCCCTAACTTGAACACACAGGGTTTCAAAAATGTGTGAAATGTGAGCCAGGGCCTGAACTTCTTAATTTGGCCTCTGATCAATTTAACATTTCAAGGAAGTTTTTTCCTCTTTTTTTCCCTGTCTGTCCAGTTCAGGTTTAGCTCACGCTCCAGGTTCACCAGTGGGATGTGCCTCATCCATCAGCAATCACTTTTGTTTCTTCTTCATTTTTTTTTTCTTGAAAAAGAGGAACAAGAAGTGAAAATAGCTGAAGGAGTGGGGCACATTCTCAGATGGTAAATACAAGAGGAGCATGAATCATCCCCTTATAGAAATGACGAGAAAGGATGGAAAAGGTAACGGTTTGGGAGAAGCAAGTTATGTTCTACATGGCTGATTCAGCTCTCTGGAGTGAAAATGAATCATCAGAATATTTAAATCATATTACCAGTATTAACAACACACAAAACCCCCAAGCTCAGGAAACCTTTGTTATGAAACAAATTCGATAGCAGGCAACAAAAGAACAAAGGAGCGCTTGCTAAAACCCCGCGCTCGGTGCTGCTGCTGCTGTCCCAGCCCACAGAACCTCGGAAAATCGGAGTTTGCTGCAATTGCCATCACAATGCCCCACTTAAAACACAGCACCGAGGAGCCTCACAGCCCCAAAGCCTTCAGAAAAAAACAGCCAGACCCTCCTGAACCTTCCTTTGACACTGGGGCAGTGACACAAAGGGTTTGAAAGGAAGGAATTACCCACTGGAGAGTGCATTCTCTGGGGTAATTACTCTTGAGGAAGGATTTATTTCTCCTGAGCAGCACACTGTGAGTGGATGGCACAGACAGCAGCTCACAGACCTGAGGAGGAGGTTTGACATCAGAGCTTTTTCTTATCTAATTGAACCCCAGCCCAAGGTACAGCACTAATGAAGCTGTAACACACCAGATTTCAGGCAGGCTCCAGGTGGAGATAACAGAAAGGTCAAAGGACTATTTTAAATCCCTTTATTTTCCTTCCACCAGCCTGGCTCAGCTTAGCTTGGCTGGGACAAAAAGCGACCCGTGTGTCTGGGGATGTTTTCTTTGCATAGGAAACAGCCAGTACCAGGATATATCACAGCAGAGGCAGCAAAGCAAACCACAGGACTCCTTTACATAACCAGTTGTGAAGGTTTTCTAGTGAGAGATCTTGTTCAGAAAAAATACATTTGTGTATTCCGTAAAAGTTTGTCACATTTACATTTCTCAATACCAGAACATGCTCGTTCAATAGCTGGAATCCTCACAGGGATCAGGATGAGGTAGAAACTCATCTCCAACTGATTTCTGGTTTGTGTTTTTAGTCTAAATCTTGTCTCTTCTTTCTCAAATCTCCAGTTTTATCTTTCAACACTGGCACTAAGGAACAAAAGCTTTCATTCTCTGCAAGAACCCTAACGGAGATTAGCCAAAAAAATCCTGAGCAGCTATCTTTAACAAAAAAAAAAAGACTTTTAACTAAAGAAATGTATATTCCTGAAGTAAACATGGACAGGAAAGGCAGAAAGGGAGACTGACAGGCAGGGAGACAAACGCTGCTCCACAGAGAAGCCTCTGAAACATCTGGAATGTTGCAGTGAAAGGTTATTTACCAGGAACGTCAGCCAGGCCCAGTGCAGATGGTTCTCATTAGCCTGAGATCAAGAGACCAGCAAGGCTAAAAATATGTGTTTGCTTTTTTAGAAACTGGACTTGGTTTTCTGTGCCTCAAAAATAATAATCAGCCTTACGCAACTCCTGTAACTTAGAAGTATTTTCTTGGAATATTGTTTGGCACTCTGGTTGGGATGCAGACTCTGTGCCATTGCTATTACTCACACAGCCCTTCCCCCTGAGGGTTTGGTGATGGATCTTTTACTTAGAAACAGGAGGATGGCACATTATGCTGAAAAACTTTTGTTTATAAAGTGACAAAATATCTGAATTTCTGCTCTGGGCCAGGCTCTTGCCTGGAGTAAATGTGTGCAGCCTCCCTGGAATCCGCTGGAATGTTGGATGGAGTCACTGGAGGGGGCAGAGAGCCACTGGCAGCAGCACATTCTGTGCCAAGCAGGGCACCTGGGGCAGGTTGGGAGTGCTCATGGTTTTCTTGGGAATCTGTTCGGAAATAGTTGGTTAAAAGCAATGGGAAAACGTTGAGTTACAGCAGGAGCCTGGCTCAGTGAGAAGGAGAGGAGGAAACCGTAATTCCAAGGGGAGATGAGAGGTTCTGATTTCTGCTGACATGGTTTATGAGGCCACCTCCCCAGAAATCCACCTGCCCTGGAGGCACTGGGGACTGAAATCAGATCAGCAGCTCTTGCATTGCCCATCACAACAGATTCTGTGTGGAAAGCTCTGACTGTCAGCCAGCAGAGCACGGGGATGAGAGGGAAATCTCATTCCACAGGGAACGCTTCAGAGCTTCTCAATGGGCTTTTGCAGCTCCAATTCAGATTTTGAAACCATGGCTTTAGTGGAAGGGAAAAAAAAGGAAAGGAAAAGAAGGGAAGGTGAATATGTGGTCTAATGAACAATTCTTAACTAAAAGATTTAGTATCTTTTAGTATCTCAGTGGAAATACCGAAGAAAATTGTTCACATCTTTCTGATGGACTCCAAGTGAAAAAACAGGCTTTGGAAGAATGCATTTGATAAAATTCCCACTGCCATGGGCTGTCCAGTTGTGAGTGGCAGAAGAAAGGCACAGGGCCTACTGGAACCTGTTACTAAATCAAATATTTTTGCTTGGGAAATAGAATTTGGGAGGACACAGACCTTAAGTTTTAAGCCTGGGTACACCAAGGTAGTGTGGCCACCAGCAGAAAGCTGATCAGATGATAGATGAGTGCACTCTGTCACTTAGCTTTGAATCACTTCCTTCTTTTTGTTTGTTTTCTTGCGGTCAGTACTGCCAGAAAAAATAATATTTGGAGGGGGAAAAGTGTGATCACTGCTTCTCTCATGGGGTTTCAGCTTGTGAAGGATGATTTCTCAGAGAGGCTGGCTGCAGTGGGAGATGTTGTGAGGTCTGTCCTCCTGGAAAAGAGATCTACAAAAATGACTTTGTGGGGTTTTTTTTGAGTTTTTGGGGTTTGGGCTGTTTTTCTGAGCAGGGCAGTAGAAAAAGCACCCCTGGTGTCTTTCTGTCAGTGAAGAACAGTTCAAGCAGGCTGCAATGAGAGCAGGGAGCTCTCCTGTTTCCTTTGGAGATCAGGGACAAAAAGCAATGGACAGAAACTGATACACCTGAACATGAGGAAGAACAACTTTCCTGTGCAGTGCCCAGCACAGAGAGCAGAGAGGGGATGGAGTCTCCCTCACTGGGGATCTTCCAGAATTTTCTGGATGCAATCCTGAGCCCTGCTGGAGCAGGGAGGTGGCACCAATGACCCACCCTGGTCCCTTCCAAGCTGGGATTTCTGTGAGATACCAGAGGCACCTCAGCAGCAGAGCGGGGGGATGTGCTGGATCTCCTGGGAGAGGGAGCACTGGGGTGTGTAGGGATGGCTTCTGTCACCTCCCAGCAGCATCAAACTCACCTCAGGAAAAGAACAGAAGCAGATACACAAAAAAAAAAAAAAAAAAAAGGTGAAAGTCAGAGCTAGCAGGAGCGTGGTCAGAATGAGTAAACAATCCCCAAAGTATTCAGTGACAAATTCCTCTCTCATACACAGAACTATTTTTTTGGGGGGTGGTTTTTTTGAGCCCAGCACTGAGCATTTCTTGAAATAACATCAGCCCCCTGTCCAGGGCTGTGCTCTGCTCAGCAGGGCTGGCAGCTTGGCAAGCGGGCGACCTTCTGTGTAATGTATAATTCAAGTATCCAATACACAAATGATTGCAGCAGAGGCAGAGAACATGCAAATTATGTCCCACATCCTGCTGTTAGTCATCCTCGGGGGGAAAACTCACCCCTCCAGAGCCAGGATCCCAGAACACACTGTATGTTTGTTAATCCTCACTTTTTAAAGTGTTTCAACAGCAGCAGCAACCTCACAGCCCTCCTCTTGAAAATGACTGTAACCTAAAACTGCTGGAGTAAAAGACTCAGTCCTCTCCCCAAAAATAGCAAATGAATTATCCATATTTCGTTTTACTGCTGCAGAACAGTTAGAGGTATTAATTTAAAATATGATAGCAAATTACACAGAATCTTCCATCAAAGGGGATCAAAGCACTTTGCATATTAATTACATTTCAGAATAGGTCTCTGAGCTAAGCTTTATTAGAGGAGATAGTGAGTTCTAGGGCTTCATCTGGGTGAGAGGAAATCAGGACACCTGGGATTTACTGCCTGTGACGTGCTGCCTAACCTTCCTTCAGATCCCCTGTGCCTCAGTTTCTCTGTCTGTAGGGGAAGAATGGTTATATTTAACTTTGTTTTCATAGGCTGAGAAAGAAAATCCTCTGGCATAGGGGATGTCTGAGAGTTCAGGTAGCAATTACAGCAGCAGAGCAGTCCATACAGTAGGAAGGGAGGTGAAGGGACTGATGTACCCAGAGGAGTCCTAAAGCTGCTTTGTCCACCTGGAAATTTCCCACTGGGGCTTCCTTGGAGGTGCCAGGATTGTTCCTTCCCCCTTCCTGTCTCAAATATCCTGAAGGCACAACAGGGACCACCCCAGCAGCCCTCACAGCCCTGAGCATCTCCTGGGTTGGGAAGCTGCCACTTTCAGTGTGACTTTCTAGGAGATAACTTGCTGTTATTTCTACCTGGCAGCTCCAAAGATGAGATCATCCAGGTTTTCAGGGGCTATCAACAGGAAATAGGTAGCAAAGCTCCTCTAAAATTTCAGATTTCATTTGAGATCTACAGGCTTCATGCTTATTGCTCTGCTTGTGCTCTGTGGGCTTGAGAAACCTTTCTAGAAGAGATCAGAGGGACAAATCCTGCTCATTTCTTAGTGTATCTGGAACAAAATAACTCATGATAATGAATCTAGAGTCACTTTTTAGCAATAATGACATGAAAAACCATCTCATTTTACAACACTGATAATCAGCAGCTTATGAAAAAAGAATCAAGAGCAAATCCCTTGCACAAAGGTTATTTTCCTTTGTACATCATTTAAACAGGTCATGTAAAGTGGTAGAGGTGACTAAACCTGAGTGGCTGCATGTCACGAGACCCAGGATAAAATGATGAGAATCATTAACAATAAACCAACCCAAGAGTGAGAGGATGGGCCAAGCAGCATCTGGTTCCTCCTTATCAAATATGTCATGAATAACCAAAAGAAACATTTAGCCCAACCTTGGGTGAGTACAGGATTAGATAGGAGTGTGCAAAAGGTTATTTTGATCCCAAATCAGGGCAAATACCAACTTCCCTTTGGACTTTAGCAGAAAAAGATGTTTTTGAGTGCTACCTGTGTGCCCTGAGAGGTGCTGGACTTTGCTCTCACACAAAATCCACGTGCTGGGGGGACGCCTGTCCTGCTATTCCCAAAGCCTGTTTATCTTGCTTAATCATTTACTGGAATTCAATTTGGTGCTGCCTGCAGTGGCAAA
>NC_031782.1:2161807-2175187 GCF_001522545.3 Parus major
CTAGGAATAAACTGGGATGGGGTTTTCTCTCCTAGAAAGGAGCTGGGATGGGGTTTGTTCTCCTAGAAAGCAGAATGGCTTGTACAGCACCTGGGAGGAAGAGGTGCTCAGCTGGTCCCATTTTTTTGGGAAAACAGAGCCAGTGGAAGTTGAAGGACTGGCCAGGAGTGTTCTGGGGTGAGCCCAGACCTTTTGCAGCCAACCCAGTGCTCCCCACGGGCTGCCCTTCCTCTTTTCCACGTGGCACTGCCAGCAGCAGGAAAGCCACCAGCGTCACCAGGGATTTGTTTCTGTCCCATCCAGCACTTGGCACAGAGCCCCCTCCCCAGCTGTGTATGGTCAGGGCAGGTGATTCCTGCAAACTCCACCAAGAACAGATCCACCCACTGACCCCCATCTCCTCCCTGTGCCCCCCTCCTCTCACCCCCACGCAAAGAAGGCACAGCAGGAGCAGCAAAAGGAAAAACCTGGAGGTTCCTGGGCTGCCACTGCCACCAGTGCCAGCACTTGACAGAGCTGCTCTGAGATTTGGCTTGCTAATGTCTGAGGGGTTGAGATGAGAACAATTATGGAAATGAGAGACAGAAGTCTGGGACAAATGCTGCTGGATTGCTTCTTATGGGGCATGTTCTCATCTGCAGGCCCTTGTAATTGCAAAAATGGTGCCTTGCAGATACCTTGAAGGGACTGGAGACAGACAGATGCATCTCCTCATCAGGAAGTCTGTCTTGATAGGCAGCCAAAATCCGAGGGGAGCGTGCATTATTTGCTATTATCATCATCATCACCGTCCCTAAGCTCATTTCCCTGGAGATTTAACTCCGGTGGAAATGCATGAAGGGCTGTCCTGGGGTTCACGCTGGTTTTGTCAGCCGTGCAGCCACACAGGTCCTTCCCACGGAGCTTTGTGCCTGAGGAACGGGTCACACACTGCCCCAAACCCCCTGAACACTGCTGGTTTTCACCGCAAGCTGCACTTAACACCATAAGAGAGCAAAAATCTGGCTGTGCCTGGCTCCCCTCAGACACCGACTCCAGCAGAGGAAAGCAGGACAGCAGAAAATCAGTAGCAACGAGCAAAAGTTGTTTTATTTGTGCCAAAACAAGAGTGATGAACCCTGAGCTTTTTTTTCATATTGCATGTGCAGGAACATGATGTCAACACCTCTGTGCTGCAACAGGAAACAGAAGATAAGACTTGGTGAAGCCTCAGCTCTTCCTGAGAACTGACTTGCCACTGTTTTTGTTTAAGTTGTGCTTTACAAAGCCCAGGTTACCAACACAAATAATCTTTTATGGCAACTTCAGCCTTACTTTTATTTCCCAAACAGTTTTAGGTGATTGCCAGGATATCTAATACTTATTTTGAGAAAGATGTGGTAAATGCTGTACCATCTGCAGTTTGGGCTGTATAGCCACAGAGTGGAACTTCTTGACTGGATGACAAAGAGGAATAAAAAAGAAAATGAAAAATGATGTGCTAGTCATAATTACCAGGCATTCCAGAATATATTTCTGGAGAAGTTATTTGTCCTAAAGATTCATATGCCTGCTTTATAATTGCCAGATGACTATGCAAATATTAGCAGTGACACGACAACAAATGACATCCCCCCACGTATGGAAATGAAGCAAAATCTAAATTTACGACCCACTCATTTTCATTATTCATCTAAGCCTAATCACAAGCACTGGGAAATGTCACTGTAAAATCCAGTGAGGGCTTTTTTTTCTGAACTGAAAATCAGAGGGCTGTTTCTTTACTCTGACAGCTCACTGAATTTAGCACCTCCTGCCCCTGGTGTGCTCTCATCCACGGCAGCTGAAATTTGTCTGAGTTTGTGGGGCACTGATGCCTGAGAGCACGGAAAGTGATGCTCCACCAGGAAAGCAGCTCCTGAAAGGAACAGAAGCCGGCACAATGGAGCCACTGATTAAGGAGAACAATCCTAGAGGATTTCCTATTATGCCAAGCTTCAGGAGGAAACAGCGGAGCAACGCAAAGGAAATGAGTGCATTTGCTCAAAATGAAAAGGTCAACCAGCCCCAACTTTTCAGCTTTGATATACATGTAGCATTCCAACTCCCATTTTTATCACAGATTATAGCTTCCCAAGGCCCTCAGGAAGTTGACAGAGAGATTGTGAGGTTATTGGGTGGTGTGAGAACGGAACTACCTATGATTTACAAACTTGTCATTGCAGCACAGCCACTTCTGTGCAATGAAGAACAAAGCAAGCACCCAACAGCGCTCCTTTTGCATCCTCATCAGCTTTAAATAACAGCTGCAGTAAGCAGCAGAGAGGTTCAGACTTCCCCCTTAAAACCCTCTGCAAAGGGAGTTTAACAGAATGCAACATGGACAGGTAAAAGCTGGTGAACTGCAAGACTACACAGAATCTCCCAGATCTCCTTCACGTGGACATCTCTCAAAGTTAAAGAGCAGTGACTGTAAATGCAGCAAAATCCTTGATGCAAAATATTGTTACATTTGGGAAAAAAAAACATACAGGACTCCTGGGTTCCATCCACAATAATCCCATTGCCTCTCTGTCACAACTTGATCTCCCTTAAATTTTTAATTCCCCTACTTATAAAATAGAAACAATAATATTTAACTTTCTGTCATGGGCCATTGTGAAGTGGTGAATCTTCACTGCTTGTCTGAAAACCAAATTATTACTGCCTGAACAAATGGACTATTTCTATTAATGCAATAGAGGCAATGGGATTAATATTATTTCAGTTATGCCTCAGCTTTCTCAGCTTTTTTACAGCTTTGGAAACCAACTCTGAACCCTTTATGTCTGTTGAAAACAGATGCTGAACTTGTTGATGCAGGTGTAAAAGGGTTTGATGGGATTTTAGCTAGGGAAGGACGCAGCACACAGAGTGAAACCATGGCACTGCTGAGGTTAATGGGAATATTCACAGCATATAATACAAACCAGCTCCTTGTACAGCATCTTTTCTATCTCAAGAGCCTCACTGAGACATAACTAAAATACCAAATCTAAAAGGCTTCCAAACACTACCTCAAGACGAGACTGGTAGGACAGAATTTCAGTCCACGGTACTTGAATGTAAAATGAAAAATCCATTAGTGACTCACTTTTCCTAAGGATAGAAGGCAGCATCCTTATGAGTCAGCTTTCTGCTGAGAAAAAACTCCTGCCTTCAATGGAGCAGGAGCCACACCATTGAAAAGAGCTCAATTATCAGCCATTACACTGTGGGACAGAGGGGGACCAGGTAATGAAAAGAGCAAAAGCACATGAAGGACTCAGCTCATGGATGACCTCTCAGCATTATAAGGCTGACCTTTAAATTCAGTGAGAAATGAGAGTTGCATCAATCTATCACCTGCCTGGGAAATTTACTGCAGACCTTTCTGGGAGTCAAAGCACACATGGGTGCTGTGGCTGCAATGCTAACAAGGGCAGGGTTAAAATAGGAAGGTGGCTGAATCAATTAAGGGCAAAAAAAGAGAAAAAAAAGGTAATTAAATGCAGTGAGCATTATCAAATTTGGATGACTGTAAGGAATGAGAAAACTCCTGTAGAGTGTGACAGATAACATCTACAGATAATGAAACAATCATGCATAAGAGGAAAAGTGTTGAACACTGACAAAAAAAGTGATATGGGTTCTGAAATGATTTAAAGGAAGTTTTTTGCATCTCTCTTAGAGTAAATGGAGTCACTTCTGTGAGCACTGCACTATAGCAAGGTACATTTTATTTCTCATCTCTCACTTCAGCTCCTAAGTCCTTACCCAAGCAAAACTCCCACCGGAGTAAATTAAATCTTCCTTCTGATTTGAAACAACGTAACTAATGCAAGAGAAAGCCTTTCAAGCTTGTCAGCTTTTTCACACCTCTGGGCTGCCTGGAGTCACCTGCAGCAGTGCTGTGTCCACATGAATCACAGCAGCCTCGGAGCCACACACCAAGGAGGCCAGCGTTTTGGAGGCTGGCATTCTCCCTCAGATTAGTTCTACACTAAATTAATTCCATTGTCTTCATAAACTTCACTTGTTGTGGGGGGTGAGTCAGAGAGTTTGGCCCCCCACCTGAAATAATATTATCTGTGGCTTTGGATGGACACGATTCCACTGTGCTGATTTTTCACGCTTCCACTCCTCCTCCTCCTCCTCAGTGCTCCTGCCTGGGATGTGCTGCCCACACAGGGCCATCAGCACAGGGACTGCAGCATCGTGCCACTCAGCAGCAGGACCTCTCCTCATTTCTTCCTAAATAAGTTTGCTGTGTCACAGATGACCCATGGTTCTTACTAAAACTGACTGATTTCACAGCGAGAGAACTCTCCAACAAAACTCTTTACTTCCCCCTTCTCTGGCTCCCCCTCCAGAATTTACCATCAGTGGCTCAATCACTTTTGCAATTAACAGCAAAAGGCAACAGAAAATTTTCTCCAGGCACTGGTGCTGGGAAGGAACCTTCCCTTGCTGGGGTTCACTTTCAGCTTCACCACCGGTTTTGACCAATTATTGCCGTCTCTGGGGGAACCACAGCCGCCTTACCCCCTTTCCCTGTACCCCATTTCCTCCTCAGCAGGAACACAGTGTCACTCACGTGAACTTTACGTGGCCCCACGGGCACCAGGGGAACACCAGAGGTTCCTTATTTACATAAAGCAGCTCCAGCCATGAGTCACGTCTGCCTTGTCACTGTGACGAGGCTCTTGATGGCGAGGGGACGCGCTGCGTCCTCCGTCACTCCGACGTCCCCGACGTCCAGGCTCTTGCAGAGCCTGCGAGTGGGGAAATAACAAAATGTAAAACCTGCCCAGGAAATTTCCCTGCAGCGTGGGAAAGCTGAGCTTCTCCTATTTCATCTCCTACATCTCATCTGCAAGGCTTTGCTGGCTGTAGCTTGGTGTCCCCCAAGTGTCCATCAAAGCTCTGTCCTCCTGGAGAAAGGTCTTGTGTGAATTAACATCGTGATTTACATCATTTCCCATCCATCAACCAAGGCCACAGGGTTCCCTGCTCAGGACTGCTTAAAAAATTGGAAGAGGGCTGAGGGATGTTGTCCTGCACCACAAACCCAGTGGTTACTCAGCTGAGAACATCCCTCTCCATGTCAGCAACAAGTCTACAACACTGGGATTGGGTATTGGCTGTGACTCCCCTGAATAAGGGTGGATTTCAATCTCTTTAAGCTTCTAAGTTTTAGGCTTAAGGAGTTAATCTCTGTCCATGGAATGAGGTTACTGCTCTCAATTACCTCTGGAGGAGACCTCTTCCTGCACATGGGCTTGAGAGGGAATCTAGAAAATCAGTTTCATTAGGCTAATGTTAGCCTCAGTGTTGAAGTTTTCTTCTTCCTGATGCTGTTCACAGCACTGTCACCAGCAAAAAGCATCCACTGATATGGAAAAAAGACATCAGGGAAATTCCATTGAAATAAGTAGAATTGGAAAAGTTCCCTTTTTTTTTTTTTTTGTTGTTTTTTTGAAATAAGTAGAATTGGAAAAGTTCCCTCTTTTTTTGGGTTTGTTTTTTTTTTTTTGTTTGTTTGTTTTTTAATAGGGTTGTTCCCGTGAGGATTTCAGGGAAGAGAATGAGTGAGTAAGTGAGTAAGAAGATGAGGAAGGGGCAGGGAAATACCAAACACTTTCAGTGTACGCCCTCAAACAGTGAATGAAATTTGAAATCAGTAGAATGGAAACATTTGGGATGAAGAATGGAAGAAAGTGAAACACAAAGGATGAGAGATTCATGTTTCAGTGCTGGAAAAGTCATGATGAGCAGGACAGTCATTTTTACGTGTTTGTTATACCCATACTACGAAGCCAACCAAAACAGAAGGGGCTAAATATTGTACCACTGAACCCAACCCAATATTCCAAGGTTTATTGCCCAGAGCTCAGAACTGGGATACCCAAAATCTGTGTACAGATTTCAGAGTCAGCACAGGCCAAAGAATTTCCCTGGGCATCATAACTTTGGCAACCAATATTGCAGAATGATAAAACAGGAACTCCAAGAGAACACGGTATAGATGTTTTCTAGACCTTCTTCCTCCCAGAACCTCATCCAATGCCTGCAGATTGCATGCCAGGCAATCACAACCTGCCCAAAAGTCTGACATGTTCCCTTTAGTGGCCTCTGACACCAGAGATGAAAGGTACAGACATATTTACACCATAGGATGCACTAGAGCCAAGCTGCATTAGCATATGGCAGCTAAGATTAATGTTTGGAAGTAGCCCAGTCTCTGAGTCAGACTGATCCTTTCCGTTCATAAACTTTAAAGTGCCAGGAAAAAAGTGAAAAAGTCCAATTAAAATAAATCCTGGCTAACTCCACTGCAGGCTTATCATCACAGCGTGAGGAGGACAGGATTTTGTTCTTTCTCCTGCGAGAAGCTTGAGCAAGAAACCATGAAGTGGCCTCAGCAGAGACAGGGTGAAAGGAGTGTTCTTTGGTGAGGGAGATGTCTGGAGACTGCTGGGCCTGCCTTCCTCTAAAGGCTGGAGGAGTTTTCTGGATGGGTTTATTTGTTGCTTTGGTTTAGTGATTTCTGATTTTGCACTCTGTCATTTGAAAGGAACCTTTCACTTCATTTCTGGCCATTCAGCTCCCCCAAGTACATCTCCTCTTAGCTTCTGTCTTAAACTTTTCCTTTCCTCCAAGTTCCTGCACAGGCCTGCCTACATGTGTGGTCTGTTTGTTCCCAGTTCCCTTCTGCTGGGCATTCCCTTCTCCAGCAGTTTCTCTCTCTATTAATCCACATATTTCCATGCTCCATTGCCTGCTCTGTGTCTCCTCACCCCCATCTCAAGCCAAGACCTTGAGACACCAGTTTGGAGTCTCTGTTTGGCCAAGTGGTGACTGCTGGAGCTGGCACCAAGGATGGATGCTGGATTGGATCACAAGGCATCTGGAATTGACCACTAAAATAGCTCCAAATCTGAGGCCAGATAATGGGGAATGACTTCAAACTGAAAGACAGCAGATTCACATGGGTTATTTGGAATAAATTCCTCCCTGTCAGGGTGGGCAGGCCCTGGCACAGAGTACCCAGAGAAGCTGTGGCTGCCCCTAGATCCCTGGAAGTGTCCAAGGCCAGGTTGGACATGGCTTGGAGCAACCTGAGACAGTGGAAGGTGTCCCTGCAAATGAAACAAGGCCAGAGACAGTGGTTTCTGCCTTAATTCATTAGAGGGTTAATAAAACATGTTATAAAATATTTTTCTTTGGCCACGCCTTGATTTCTGCAACAGATTCTTTAGCACTGACAAAACCTCCCCAATCCACTGACCATCACAGCAGTGTCAGGACACTGAGTGAGAACAAGGAAAACACAAGTCTCATTTGCAGCAGAGGCAGCAATTAAAAATCCATATCCCTACCATGAAAAAGATGAAAAAAAAATGGCATGTATTTCTTGTCTGTAATGTCCCACAGGGCTTACTCAGCTACACAATATCTAGAGGAAATCACTGAGAACGCTGATAAGGCAGCACAGAGGACATGCCAAAAGCAAGTCAGGGAAGTGCAATTCAACATCTCACGCACAGGGCTGGCTCCAGAGGGGCAAAGGATGGGAGAGAACCCTCTAAGCTGCAGTAGCAGGACTGGCTGCCCGCAGCAGGAGTTGGCAAGTCTTCCAAGGAAACTTCCAGAGCCTTGTTTGAGAAATTCCTCCTTGTCAAGTTGTTGTTTGGGTTCACTTGTTTACAGCCTGAGGGCCTTTGTGATGGCCTAGCGCTGCTGAATCCTCCCACACTCTTGCGTTGGAAAAAGCTGACTTCCATGAATTGCTGAGCACAGGAGAGCTCGACAGAGACACAACCTTGTATTTGGGTGCCTGAGCTGGCTTCCACAGCTCACACCTGGGAAGAAGGCACCCACTGAGAGAGGTCATTGTGGACTGCGAGCCAGGCACAGCATCCCCATCCCTGCTGAGTGCCCGCCGAGAGCCTGCCCGTGCAGCGGCTCTGGGAGAGATCCAAAACAGCACTCAGGCACCAAAGTGCAACTTCTGCAGACTGCTGGCGCCTGTGCTCGTGAGAGCAACCCAGGAAAGCTCTGCCTGCCCTCCTCAGCTACGTCAGATGCTGTAAGTGCCCACAGCTCCTGGGGAACGCTTCCTGAGGCGCCGCAAGGTCTGGCGCCTTTTCGTGCCCCACTGCTCTGGGTGGGCTCAATTCCCTCAGCTGTTCCTTGCCTCCTTGTCCAGAAATCAGGTGGGGTTTTTGTCAGGAAGACCTTCAAGACCCAATTTTCCAGGCATGGTGTAGCCAGCAGAAGGGAACTCTCAGGAGTGCTTATAGGAATTTAACATCAGTGAGTCAGGGACCCCTGCTCCAATATCCAAGCACCGTCGCTGTTTCCAAGGTAAAAGCCCTAATTCAGCACCAGAAATTCTGCATTTCAGGTTACACAGTGGCTCAGCCTTCAGAACACATTTTCCCCCCTTTCCTTCATGCCCTCAAGTTTCTCACAGCACTCTGTGTTCAAAGACCCAGACCCATCTTCCAGGGAAGGGCTCCAGCGCTCGGTGAGTATTTAAAGCAGAGGGGTGGCTCATCTTCCAGGCATATTTTCGCTGACAAGACCAATTTAGATGTTGATGCCAAATGTGTTACCCAAGCCCAGAAGTAAACACTTTGTGGCCTGGTCTGAGTTTCACGGTGAGGTATTCAGAGGTCCCCTTCTCCTGAATATTTCCCACTGGCTGATGTAGGAATCTCACCATCAGTGTACAGGCTAAGGGTGCTTGAGTCCTTCAAGTCCTGGTCCTGAACTATTCCTCTCCAGTGTAAAGGGAATTCAGGGCATTTAACTCATTATAGAGCATTACACCTTTGGGAATCGGGTTCTAATCCTCAACCCTTCTCTGCTGCTAATCCCAAACCTCCTTGAGATCCAGCCTTCTTAGTGTTCAAAGTCCTCTATCCAGGATTTCACCCTAGTTAACTGTTAACTTAAATCTCCCTTTGGCCATGACCTTTGGTCAGGTGCTCCTGAACTACCCTGAACACTCACCACCACAGGGGTGCTGTACAAAGCATGAGGTACACCTGGGACAGGGGCTGCAGCTTCCTTGTGGCATTCATTTCCACAGTGGAAAAAGAAATAAAATACAAAAAAATGTTCTGCTCACTGGGATTTTCCCATAGTAAAATCCTGGCCCCCAAAACATGCCAGGAAACAGGCTTGCAAACAGGCAGCTTGTATTAAAAGCAGGGTACATTTTCTAGGGGCTTTAAGAGTGGCAGATTCCCTTTAGCATTTGCCCACTGTCACAGGACAAGGGAGAGATCATGTGGCTGCACAGACCCCCTTCTCCACACTCATACACATCAGCTGTACCCATCCCTGTGACTGAAAAATAATCAGATTATTTCTTCTGCCTACTAAGCAGGAAGAAGAGAGGTGGTTGTTATGTCTTCTTAAGGAAAAAGCTTAGCTATTCAATAAAAAAGGAATTTACACAGTAAATTCAGTAGATACTCATTTATTCTACTGTGTATTTTAAGTCCAATCTCACAAAAATAGATGGACAGCATTACATATGTGGTAATGATAAACAAACTACACTGCAACAGGACTTTAAGACAATATTTAAAGGTTTCTTTTTGTTCCCTGGAATTTGGGAAGTGCTGCCAACACGTAGCTTACCCAAATCCTAAGAGGAAGGGCTGAACTTTCATTACTGATTATACTTAGCACAGCACTTGTATTTGAATTCTTCACCTCCACGCGCATCCTGTTCCTTCAGCGAGATTTCCTCACACGCTGTTATTTATATTTTGAAAATGCTTTATGGCATTTTTCTCTTCATTCTCTGCAATGTTTTTTCCTTTTCCTGAACGGACACACCCTGCAGAACACAACACATAATCGGGGGCACACGCCCTGCAGAGCAATGCGCTCACTCCGATTCCCAGCCCACCCTGCCACACCAGCGCTGCAAACTGGGAATAAAAGCACCAGAGAAACGGCCTGGGGTGGGCTCTGCCACACAACATCCCAAACAAAACCCACGGGTGAGCTTTTGGTTCTGTTTTTACACACCTCTGCAGCAGAAGGGGCGTAAGTGAATAAGCACTGCACCTTCCTAAGAGTCACCACGCATTCCCCATTGATGAAGGAAGCCTGATTGACCCAAAAGATGAGTGTGTGTACCCAGCTTTACCTTTGGCAAACAGTGCTGCTCATGACCCAGTCACAGCACAGTAAGTTCCCAGTGCAAGAGCTGTGGCAGGAGCCAGAGGCCAAAATAAAACTCAGCCGTGTGTAAGGAACCACAAACAGAACAAAAGAGGAAATCATATATATGAGTGTTACAGGATGTTAGATCACCCCAAACCGTGCTGATCAGGTAAGGATTGAGGTTATGCTTTTCTGGGAAAGAGAAAACCTTGAGATTACAAAATTGAGATAAATAAAATTCATAGAATCATGGAATATGCTGAGCTGTGAGGGATGATCCAAATCCAGCTCCTGGCCCTGCACAGTCCCCAACAATCCCAGCTCCATCCCTGGAGCGCTGTCCAAGCTCTCCTGGAGCTCTGGACCCCAGGACCATTCCCTGGGGAGCCTGGGCAGTGCCAGCACCATCTGGAGGAAGAACCTTTCCCAAAACCCAACCCAAACCTCCCCTGGCCCAGCTTCAGCCCTTCCCTGGTCCTGTCCCTGTCACAGGAGCAGAGATCAGAGCTGCCCCTTGGGAGGAAGTTCCAGCAGATCTCCCCTCAGTCTCCTCAAGCCTGAATTATCAAGGATTAATATAAACTCCAAAAATTAACTTTATTAATGTGAAGTCAAAACTTAAAAACAGCGTATCAACTGGAAATTAAGAATGCCCCAGAAACCTGGGCATCAATCATTTTACCTGCATTATCAAATTTATTAAATAAATAACCAGAAAGATGATTCAAATAAAGCACTTTTTTGGTCACTATTTTTTTCATAGGAAGGAGATACCAGTTTTGTTGTGAGGCATTAGTCAGGAATTCAGATAGACTCATCCATGATCTGATTTATCTGTAAGAAAGTGATCTGGAATGAGGAAAACACTCTTTTTTTGCAAGAAGAATTATGAACACGAATTAGGACCGAAGGGATTTGTTTGCTAATTTAGAACTAAAGCTGACTTTACTCTGTAGTCTTAGGTGAGTCAATTCATCCTCCTGCTTTGGTTTCTTGGTTGTCAAAGAGGTTTGAAAATATCAGTTTACTGGTTTCAAAGTGGCAAGTTTGGCCCAATGAACCTTCCCAAGGCAATTTGAAGAGAAATGATAGTTTGAAGCCTACTGCTGTCAGAAAAACGTTGGTTTCTTGCTCCCATGAAAAAGAAAGTTAACTTTTCCATCAGCTGTCGGTATCAGTTTGCTCATTCCAGCCCTAATGGTGGGACAACCACCTCAAATAAACCCTTTGCTTTTGGTTCCCATTCTAACACACACCATGAGCTCAGCTGCCGCACCCAGCTGGACTGGGGACAAATTCCTGTTCTTATCTGCAGCTCGATTGAAGCCTTATGTAATTAAACAATATTGTGACGAGGGTCTTATCTCAGGGCATTAACTTCTTCTTCCCTTGGCAAGGATGTGAGCGAGCTGGACCCAACGGCAAAGCTGCTCTGAGCCCTTTGCTTTCTCCAGTTTGACCTTTTAGTGAAAACAAAAATCCCCACAACGTGAGCTCTCGCTGAGCTGCGTTCTCGAGACTCGAGCCTGCAGGAAGAGAACTCTTCAAGGCCACCTCCAGATTTATCTACTGTACAAGTGAAGAGCTTTTGTAAACCCTTCAGCACTCTCTTGGCTCCTGAGAGAGCTGATGCCTCTGCACAAGACAGTTAATAACAGCTAATGATGTGGGGGCCTTGCCAGGAGCACTTGGTTGTGTAACCACCTCGACAGGCACTGTTTGTTTTGGTTTTTTTCCACTATGATCGTCGCCCCTGGCTATGCCTGTGCAATCGCTTGACCTCATGAGAGATGAGAATTGTCTCATTAATTTCACTGGCTTGCTCAGTTTTTTGGAGCACAATGCAAAGTGCAGCAGGATTTCGTGGCTGATCTGTTAGTAATCTGCTGAATATGCTCAATGCAGTCAGATAATTCAGGTGTCTGATATAAAAAAAACAGAAAACAAAAAGCAAAAAAACCATTAGGTATTTTTATCTATTCCCTGGGGGCTTCTGAGGGATAATGCCGTGTTATCTCATACTTGGGATTCCTCCAGTTTCGTTTTTCATATTCCCAGCATGAATTATTATCTCTTTCTTTGAATGAAAATGGTATTGATTAACAGCTCTGACTCTTCAGTAGTTTTCCCCTGCTTGTTTCAATCTGAATTTCTTTCTTTTTTTTTTTTTTTTAAGCCAGGTATGGGCCTAATTTCTGTGTGAAAGGAAAAACATGGAAAGATACGCATCTCTAAGTAACGAAATGATGACAGCAGGAGGAGGAAGAAAGAAACAGAATCAATTAAAAATGCAGTATATTGCATATTCAGATTGTTGTCATTTCGCTCTTTCTCTTGCCCTGCTTTTAGACTTAAAAGGCAAGAATAGTTGTATTTTGTTCCTGCAGAGCAGGCTAACCTGTGACAACCATTCTGAACACAGCAACACTCAAACTACCTGCAGCAAAATATCCCTGAGGGATGATGTTAGCTGGTGACAGAATTACGGGAAGGAACGGAGATGGTCATGGAGCAGGACAGGATCAGCCTCGTGCATTGCACTCAACCTGACAGGGATGCAGGCAAAGCGGAAAGACTTGGAAAATGCTTCATCTAATGAATGGGGAGCTTTTCTAACTTTTATCCCTTGTGTCCAGTGAAATTGCAAAAAAGAGATTTCCAAGAGCAGGTGAAAGAGCTGTGCTGGCCCTAAAGCAGCTTATCATAGAACCATGGAATGGTTTGGGTTGGAAGGGAGCTTAAAGAGCATCCAGTCCCATCCCCTTGCCATGGGCAGAGACACCTTCCCCTGTCCCAGGCTGCTCCAAGCTCCATCCAACCTGGCCTTGGGCACTTCCAGGGATCCAGGGGCAGCCACAGCTTCTCTGGGCATTCTGTGCCAGGGCTTCAGCACTCTCACAGGGAAGGATTTCTTCCCAAGATCTAAGCTAAGCCTAAAGGGTGCACAGGGATGGAGGGGTGGGTGCTGTTCCTTCCTTTGCAGGAGTTGTGAGAGTTGTGTCTGGCACCGTGGCTTGGCTCTGTCTCCAGACACGGCCCGTGGTGCGGTCACCGACACACGCTGGTGTTATTGTGGTGCTGAGAGTGGAAAAGATGCTGGACAAAGCCTGAAACAGCTCCACACTTTGGTCTGGGGCACCAGGAGGGGCTGAGGGAGCTGGAAAGGGGCTGGAGAATTCCTGAGGGAGCTGG
>NC_031782.1:2176042-2226508 GCF_001522545.3 Parus major
TGGATGGATGGATGGATGGATGGATGGATGGATGGATGGATGGATGGATGGATGGATGGATGGATGGATGGATGGATGGATGGATGGATGGATGGAATGTTCGCAGGCTGTGGGAGGGGGGAGGCTGTGCCCAGATCCCTAATGCGGCTCCATCAAGCCGAAGGGGCTGTGCGCAGTTCGGGTTGCCCGGGCAGGACGGAGGGAGCAGCAGCACCTTTGGGATGATGGATGCGGGTGTTTGGGGTGGAGCTGCTGGGCTGCTGCTCCTCCCGAGGTGTCTGGGGTCTCACTTTTTGTGAGGAGGGTCACTTTTTGTGGTTGAGCTCCTGCAGCACCTTTAGAAGGTCAAGGTGTGGCTCCCATGGCAGCTTTAGGGCATCATTCCTTACAGTGAGGTTCCCACAGCAGCTTTAGAGTAATTTCTTATGGTGGGGTTCCCACAGGAGCTTTAGGAGATCACAGTGGGGCTCCCACAGAGGCTTTAGGGGGTCACTACGTAGGGTGGAGCTCCCAGAGCATCTTTAGGAGGTCAATCTTTGCAGCAGAGATTCATGTACTGAAGCTGTGCCGCATGTCTGGCGGCTGAGAACCAACATCGACGCCTCCACCTTTGGTTTTGCCATTTTGAGCAGCTTGCAAGGCAAGGATTTGGCCTTTCTGTGTGGCTCCTTCATCCCCTGGGCTGGGGCAGGTACCAAAGCAGAAGTGAAAAAGACCCCTCTGACTTCACTGGAGCCAAAATAGCAACTGTGGGTTCATCTTCTTTTTTGACCTATTCTTGAACCAACAATTTGCACCTTTCTAAGTTCAGAAATGCCAAGGGGAAGATGCACAGATGAGTTTTCTCATACAGATTTTACTGCAGTGTTAATGGTACTATAAAAAAATACATACTTTTTGGGGAATATAGAGTTAACTACAGTCCTTTCCATGCAGGACCATCATGACCCCTACATGTTCACCCCCTTGAGATGGGAAATGGTGATAGTGCAGTGTTTTAGTTCTCCCAAACAAAAAGTTGTGCATTATATTTTTACTGTAATTCTAAACCAGGCCTCTCATTTATACAGGCTAACAGGATCTTGTGTGATCCATGGGGCATTGTTGAACATGGAGGCAGTTGCTTCTGAATGAAAACTTGCTGAAGCTGGAAACAGCATCTGCTGGATCATGTGGGATCCGGGGCCCAGAGCCTCGTTTCTGCTTTTGTGTAAAATTTGATAAAAAAATTCTTCTTTGGAGACATTCTGCCACCTGTGAATCCTATTGCCATCCATTTTCAGACTTGTGAAATACATGAACAATAAGAGATCCTGAGCTGGGGCTGTCACTTTGTAATAGCAGATAAAGAAAATGTTATTTCTGATGTGTTTGAAATGTAATTTCTGTTGGGTCTCAGAATGTGCGTGTGGAAACACTGGCTCACCCAAGAGCATAATCATCTTTAAGAGACAGCACTAGTGCTTCACTTTGGAATGGAACAAAGATGTTCAGCAAAAGCTGAATTGCAGAGTTTGTGTTAATGAATTACAAAAACAGAGGCATCAGTTCAGATCTGCATTTTAAAGATTCACAATTGCAAATAACTTCTTTGTCATTCAGAGTGGAGGATTAGAAATAGACACTTCAAAGCTCTTTCTCAAATAATGTAAGCTCACTGAACTTCAGCTTTTCTGCAAGGATGAATTTTTCAAAAGCTGCCATTGATAACAGGAATTTCATATTTAAAGTACAGAGGAGCTATTGTCACGTGCAGCAAACCACTTTCCTGTTTTAGAGGCATGAACAGAGTTCAGGACCAAAAGGTTTGCAAAGGTTAGAGCCCTTTTTAGCTGCTGTGGGTTTTGTTCATAGTGCAGGCAGTGGAACAAAACCTGCTGAGGCTGGAAAATGTTACTGTTGTAGGTAAAGTATGATGCACACGTTAAAAAAAATACAGGTACTTCCTGACAACTCTAGAACATGCAATACAAGACTTCTGGAGAATTAAAGTCACCACCTTGAGTCAATTTCTGAATGAAGAAATGACATTTTCAGCATGTAAATTTCACCAGTTGTAAACTGTAAATTCAGAGAGTTCAGCTGGATGTTCCCCTTGGCAGGTACAGTTTGGTACCCTGTCTTTCACATGCCTGTGTACGACTAGAGGTTTGGATTGTTAAGAAACTTTTAGAAATGCCCCTGCATATCTTCTAGAGTCCAAAATTCCGTGTGGAAAGGTGGTGTGTTCTTGTGGAGGCCACACATTTCACTTTGCAGCTGAAGGAATTCTGTCCTTAGCTGCTTTGCCAAGGACATTTGGGAAGGCAAGGTTTTGTTGGTTTCGTATCCTCCCCTTTCTTAGAGCTTTATTTTTGGTATTTTAGGGTGGCAGGGTGTTGACAGCTGGCACCAGGTGTAGAGGGGGCATTGTAGACCAGCTGGAAGTTTAAGCTTTGAGCTCTGTTTCCACACAAAGTAGCTCTAAAAGGAATAGGTTGCTCAAACCTCATCTGGAGATGATGGAGACACAACTGACAAGTAATTAAAACAGCCCAGGACCAAAAATGTCCCTTTTCTTCACCAACTAAAAGTCAAAGAAATATTTCCTCCCATGTGACTAAATATCTTTGCTCTGTCTTAACTAGGCTGAAGAACTGAAATTGCTTTAAAATCTTTCTTGGAAGTTGTCTCCATCAGTCAGTCTGATATAGAAGCAGCTTGGTTTGTTACCTGTACTTTTTTGTACAATTTTTTTTCCTGTAGGACTTCTGTTTTCTTGGCTTATCAGTGGTTCCCTTTCCTAATACAAACTGCATTTAATTCATAAATAAACCAATATTTTCAGAGTAATCTCACATGAATAATAATTATTCTGCCTCTAATATCTTTAGGGTTTTAATAATGCTCAGTATTTACCTAATGCTCTTCATTTTTCAAAGCATTTCATTCAGACTAATCCCCCCAGTCCTGCTGGGATCTTGGTAGAGAACCAAATTTTCAGCTTCCAGATTGAAGCCTTCAGTACAGGTCTGTTCAGCGCATGTCACAAGACACCAGCCCTCCTACAGAACTACTAAATCAGTTTGTATTTCCAGAAGGCCTGGTTCTTTCCTAGTTTTTAACATTCATTTGGCTGTAAGAGAGAGCCAGATTTTTCCCTTCTTGCCCATCTCCCGGTTTTTAGAACTTGTGTCAGCAAAGCAGCTCTGCATGTGTTTGATTGGGGATTCTGAGTTCTCTCACTGGAGCTGAAAGGGTATTTCCCCTTGGAGCCTTTAAGATCCGGTGTCACCTGCACACTTGCAGCCCCTGAGGATTGTTCTGATCATAATTAGATTAAACTTTAAGCCTGGGTCATCTTGAGTGGTGATTGTGAGCCAGCCAGAAGGGTTCCCACATGTGTCATCCTGTTAGCTGGAGGCTCAGCTGGTGCTGGCACTTCAAACTGCTCAGGAATTGAGAATGACACAAATAAAAATGAGAGTTACAGATGTAAAAATTAAATTACTCCCTTGCAGTGGAGGTGGCCATGGTGGAGAGGAGCACTGCTGCAAGTTCTCTTGGCTCTGGTGGCTTTTCTTTGCACCTGCCTTTTTGCAGGGAAGAGTTACCGATGGGTTTGTAAGATACTGAAACTTCTGAACCATCTTGATCACTTTAGTTGGTTACACTGAGAAAAACTAAAATAGACCACTCTGAAATCAAGTTTTTGTTCTAATTCTGGGTAATTCACAGTTGTGCTCTGGCCAGGTGTTTGGCATAGAGTGGCAAATATCTGTGAATCCTTATTTTCATGTGTAACTGAGACATTCAGAATTTATTTCCCACAGTTAATCATTGTGATGTTTTCATTAGGGTTTTTATATTGTTCCTTGTTTGGTTTTGGGGTTTGGTTGTTGTTTTTTGGTTTTTTTTTCACAGTGTGATAACCTGTATGAAGTAACAATGTGCTGTACCCGGATTTTGGAGGTCATGGGAAAGGAGCCAGGCTTAGAAAGGATTTAGATTTAAATGCTGATCTAGAGTGGAAGGCAAAAACTCTTATTCCATCTGCACAGTATGACAGGCCCCTACTGTCAGCTGTTCTTTGGCATGTCTGTGATAAATATTTTTGTGTGGGTGTGCTGATTCAGACCTATGGATCATTTTTATTGTTTTGGGACACAGGCAGCTCTTCGCTTTCGTTCCTGATTTTTTTTTAAATCAAATTGTTCAGTCTTAACCAAAACTGACACACTCCAACCTTCCTGCTCTCAGCAGAGGGACTATGTTTGGTTTAAAATTAGACCAAAGAGTTGTGATGGTGAATAGACAAAGTGATGCTCACAATTGCGACAAGGCACAGTTGTGAAATCGATTCCTGACCAAAAGAAAAATGGGGGGACCATGAAAGATTGGTTTTGTTCCTTCTTTTCTGAAACCTAAAATCAAGTTATTTGCCTTAAGTTCACTAGTGAATGAGAAGGTGTCCAGGGGGTGCTTAGTTTGAAAAAGATTTTTCTCCATAGACTCAAAATCACCTAAAATCTGGTTTGTGCTCATTAATCTGGTCAGAAATTGATTACACAACTGTGCCAGCTCACAAATCTGAGCATGAGCTTGTCCGTTCACCATCACAACTCTTAAGTCTAATTTAAACCCAAACATACTCCCTTTGCTGAAAGCAGTAAGGTTGCAATGATTTTGTCCAAAACATTAATTCCTGTATGTGGTTGAGCTGGTACCCATCACTTCCTAAATGAATGTCTGGGGGCTGTAGCACAGCTCTGATCTATAGAATTACAGAATCACAGAATATTCTCAGCTGCAAGAAACCCATGAGGATCATCAAGTCCAAGCCCACAACCTTGGCATTATTAGCACCGTGCTCTGATGGACTGAGCTCATTTCAGCAGTAACTGCATTTCCATCCCCACCTGCAGCCACGTCTGGGGAGCCTGTCCCAGTTCACATTGTGCAATGCCACTGGTAAACAACCCTTCCAAGTGGTATTGCTGCCACCTTACGTAATGACCAACGTGGATTTGGGTGCCAGGCAGTGCCATGACTAACTTTGGCTCAACAATAGCCCTTTGAGGGCACCTGAGAAATTATTCTGCAGTCACAGCAGTCAGATGGGCAAGCAGAGCTGCACAGACAGAGTCTATTGATGTTTGTGCCACAAATAACTGATTATACATGGTGTGCATGTGTGTAAATATTTCTTCCTAAGTCTCCCTAGTGTGCCATTTCTCTCAAAATACCACTGGAGTGGAGATGTTTTTTTCCTGAGTAAGTAGGGAAATATTAAGGCCTGGCTTTGTAGGAAAGTTTTGCATTGTTCCTTCTGAACTTTAACTGTCCTCCTTTGTGACACAGATGCTTCCTTCATGCCATCATAGTTCATTGCTGTGAAAATGACTGAATCACACTGTAAACAGAGCTGAAGCAATGCCACCAGCCTGGACTGGGAACTGTGGATGTTGTTGAGCTTGTGTTTTGAAGTGTGCTGGTGTATTTTTTAGGCTTGTACTTCAAATGGTGGTGGTGGTGAGGAAAGAATAGTCTTGCAATGAGCGAAGAAGTGGAGAATCATCTGGGTTTTTTTTGTCTTCTATCCAAGTACAAGCCCTGAAGTGATGTCTGGGTGTTCCTGTACAGAGCCAGCTGCTCTCGAAATGGAAAACTTGGTCTGCCAAAAAATTAACCACAATCTACAAAATCTTCCTTATACTGAAATGCTTGAGTATTTTAGTAGTAAATCTTTATACTGAAGTGTCTGAGTATTTCAGTAATAATCATGGCAGACACACACACAAGATGTAATTGGCCAGTACAACTCACTGAATTGTGTGTGTTTGGATGTTTGCTGTTCTGTTTGGTTTTTTTTGAAGAATGTTTCCAAATGGAAAATATTTAGATTAATTCAGAGAAGCCAGAAGGATTGGCATGTAGTAGAAGAGCCTTCAAAATGCTGTGTTAAAACGTGCAGGCCTGTATTAGTGCTGACAGGATTTCAGGAGGTCACGATTCCTTAGTGTTTATTTAACAATTTTATCCTAAAACAGATCACCTGGCTTCCAAATTGTTCCTCTCTGTAGGCCACTGTCTGCCCCCTAAAACATCAGTAATGTAAATGTGACTTTGTTTTCTGATAAAGGTGAAATTTTCGAGCCTTGCTTGGATTCTGTGTCATTCTAAATGCAACATGACCCAACTGCACTGAAATCCAAATGTAGCTGGTGCATTATAACAGGTTATACCTGCACCAAAAACCAGTGGTAAAGCTGCAAGTTGCAGCTCTTGAGTCTGTATCAGTTATGGTTTTTTAGTGGGCATCCATAAAGATATTTCTTGGAAATGGTGTCAAACCAGGAACTTGATGTGGAAGCCAGGTGATGCAGAGGAGTTGTAGTTGTTTGTAGGTAACACACTTAGATGGAAATAAAACCAGGACTGAGTTGTAAAATTTGTACAGAAATTCTTGTCTTCTTGGGCTGGAATTTAAATAGGAGAATCTGGGTTTGGCCTGTGTGCTTTTGAAGGAAGCCTTATGAATATGGAGTTGTTTTCTTCACATACCCTTCCTTTCTCCCCTTTTTTTTAATCTCCAGATGTTATATTTCTTCATAATCTTTTGTACCAATCTCTGATCTTTGTGCTGAGCAAGAGCAGCTGGGACTTAAATCAGAAAGTATCTTCCCCAAATAAAACTTACACATTTCTGATGCTAAAATGGTTCTTCCCAGATCTTGTTTCAAGGTGTTCAGCAGTGCAAGGCAGCAGCAGAGCCTCAGTGTTTTGTGATTCCTGGAAGCTGTGGGAAAAACCATGGTACAGCTCTTTTTTTCCCATAGCTCTCTGGTTGTGTGTAGGTAAATTCTTGGAATTCACAGTCCAGCTTTGAATTTTGTTCAATGTCTGCTGCAGATCAGGACTTCTGTTTGTTTGTGGGAATTGAATGTGGCAGGAGGCTGAGAGCCCTGAGCTGGGAAAAGGAGAAATGGTCAGGACCAAGGGGATCACGAAGTGCTGGGATGTGCTGGGGAGCTGCAGGAACAAAAATCTCTGAGTTGAAGGGTTACAGTCAGCTTGTGGCATTCAGGTATCTGAACAACCTGCTTAGTTTGGGGAGCAGCCATATATATTTAATGTTCTTCCCCATTCTCTGTTCTGAGCAGAAAATGCTGCTCCCACTCAGGAGTACAATGGCTCTTCCAGTCCAGCAAAGGGCTGGATCCCTTTAAATACCAGTCCCCTTACTTGGACATTTTTTCTTCATGACACTTTTCTCCTGTTTTGATGAAGCAGAATGTAATTTGCTCACTTTATTTAAAATACATTTCTCTTCCATGCTGCATTTTGACACTTGCTTCGTTGCCTAAAAGGAAGTAAAATGCTCTCTGGCAAGACTCCACCTTTGAGTATTTGAGGTTATACTTCCCCCCTTCCTCCTAATTGCCTTTGGAATGACAATGTTTGAGTCTAACATTTTATTTTGAAGGCAAAAGAAAAGTGAATGTACTGTTTCCTGTCTTCCATCCTTCAGTGTCACCTAAAATAGTTACACTTTTGGCATATTGCAGCAATACAAGTGCTGTTTATACTCCTGAGAGAACAAGCTTGATATGCACTGGAAGAATAATAAAAAAAATTGGCAGATTTGTTTGACAAAAAGGTGTTCTACAGGACAGCCCAATAAAACCACAGGGTGGACAGAGAGGAGGAAGAAAGAGAATTGGCTCCTTGGAAAGGAATCAATCTAAGTGGGGGCAGAATATATGAATTTTCGTGCTTTTTTTTTTCAGCAGCTGCTGTGAGGATTGAAAATGTTTTGTCCTAGAAATAAATGGGTTTGTTTTTCTGTCCCTATGCAGATCCTGTACCTGCTAAGTAACCAGCAGGCCAGATGACATAATGTGCTCAGGCTGGTGCCTCCAAGGTTCTCTCAGCCCCTTTCCCTAAATGTCCAGTTACCCAAAGGCTGGATTATATAATTAATGACAGTCCTCCTGGCCTAACCTTGTTTGCTTGTTCTCAGTACTCCTCCTTGTTTCAGACACTTCCTCTATTAGTTTCATTATGTTCTTGGAACTAGAATTAAGAGGGAGGAGCTGGCTGGCAAGGAAACCTATTCCTACATTTCACTCCTGGGTTTGTAAGTGTGGAGAGTCAGCAGGTCAGAAAAAATCCTGTTTGCTTTGAAAACTGGTGTGATGTTGTGAGTGAGAAGTCAGTCATAGAGCATTTGAAAAATTGCAGCCTTCACCTGCTTGCAGTCCAGATAAACTGGTTTAAAACTCCATCAGCCCCTCCACCTGTCTGGTCCTTCTCATATCAGAGCTTGCTCAAAGTAATTGAGGATTAAACAGTTTCCCATGTAATTCTGAAGCCTTGTCCAGTAAAGCCCAGGTTCTGCAGTGTGTGTGTTAATGTCCCATTGTGTGTAAATGAGGACTGGCTGATTACTTAATGATGTGTGCATTATCTGCTGTTATGAGGGTGTTAATTTTATAAAACGTGTTAATAACTGCTTGGTATTTACAAGTATCGCTTATTGGTCTGGGTTTGAATCTGTATTTGCATCTCCAGCTCACACTCAGGGCCAAGCTTTGGTGTTTGTGTATTCAGTGTTTATTTTCTGTGTGAAACTGCCCTTAGCAGGATCACTTATCTTACTTTGCACATGCTTCAAAGTTTGTGTCCCAATTCACAGAACCATCGGGACTGTTCACAAACTGCTCTCCAGACACAGCCCTGGTGCTGAACCAAACTTGGCTCTTACAGAGCACATTTGTTTTCCTAAAGCCACCTTCCTGATGCTTTCCTTGTACAGAACTTCAAAGAATCACAAAATGTTCTGAGCTGCAAGGGACCCACGAGGGTCATTGATCCAGCTCCTGGTCCTGCACAGACACCTCAACAATCCCATCCTGTGCATCCTTGGCAGTGTTGTCCAAACTCTCCTGGAGCTCTGGCAGCCTTGCTCAGTGCCCCACGACCCTCTGGGGAAAGAAAGTTTTCCTAATATCCAACCTAAAATCCTCCCAAAGCACCCCCAGCATCCCTTCCCTGTAGAACTTGGAGCTTTGCTAGTTCAGCTTCAGATATTTGCAGTTTTCCCATCTTTAGATTCCCACGTGCTCAAGGAAAGGTGGGCAGATGTTGCCAGGTGTTGCTGTGCAGAATGAATGAGCTGAAGAAGAAGAAAGGTTTAATTGAAAGGTGGGCAGATGTTGCCAGGTGTTGCTGTGCAAAATGAACGAACTGAAGAAGAAGAAAGGTTTAATTGAAAGGTGAGCAGATGTTGCCAGGTGTTGCTGTGCAAAATGAACGAACTGAAGAAGAAGAAAGGTTTAATTGAGTGGAACAGGAATTACACAGTGAGTCAGCCCTGGGAGCAGAACAAACTCAGGTCTGTTGGCTCCCACTGCTCATCCCCTCTGCGGGATCATAGCCTGGTTCTGCCAGAGCTGTCCTGAGCTGCTCCCTGCACATCATGTTCTCATCTGCCAGCAGACAGGAAACATAGAAATGTCATCTAAACAAAGAATTAGCAGAATGAAGGGCTCAAAAGTCAGTAGTTCCTATTTTCTGCCCTTGCTGCTGACTTCCTACCATTGTTTTCTCATTCATTTAAACAGATCTCACCTACTTGGTTGGATTGGGAGGAGAGTGATTGATTTTATTGTCTGTGCTGGGTTGTAGGAGCTGAGTGTTCTTGCAGAGTTGTCAGAACATGCACTTGTCTTTGGGTGGGAGGGAAAACAGCTAAAGAAAGGATTTCAGAATTTAATCTTCAACTAATATTTCTCAATGAAAATAAAAAATTAGTGCTTTCTGTACACATGTAGAGTGTGGTGTAAGAATAAGGCAGCTCTGCCTCTTTACCTGGTTTTGAATGAATTTACTTTGTGTAGAAATTCTTTCTTTGCTAGGTTTGTGGAGTGAAATTGGAGATTTTTGCCCAGCACAGGTACAGCAAGGACCACAGGAGCTGAAAATGCAGAGGGTGTTGGAACTCACCACTCTTTTAGTGTCAAGTAAGAGAGGCTTTGCTTTAAAAGGACCGGCTTTTCTTGATGCTTCCCCCATCCTTTCCTAGTTCATAGACTTGCTCCAAAATGCTGGTCAGACCAGGTCTGACTTTTTTTCTTGTAGCAGCTCTCAAGCACCTGGGGAACATAATCCAGCCCAGGGCATTGCTGAGCAGTGTGTGTCCCTTGCCCAACCTTCTTTTTATTCCTCTCCAAACCTGCAGTGTGGTGATGCCCAGCCCCTCTCAGGGTCACTAAGCAGAGGGGAGTTGTGTCCTGCTCGTGTCTTATCTGTGTCCCAGATCCCAGCTGTTCTCCAGGGCCATCTTTACTGTTTTATTTCACATATTCTGTCCTTGGGCATGTGGAATGGGGTAACTGATCTTTCTGGCCATCTCTGCCCACCCCAGCTGTTACACTGCTGAATAAGATCAATTTAACTAGTAAAGTGGTTAATCTTTTTATCTCTGGTTCTGGGCACCAGAACAGAAATTGTAGGGATGGTTTCAAAACTATGAGCAGTAAAACTCCCCCCAGCTACTTCAGACAGGTGTCTGGGATTTTATTTTTATTTAAGTAAATGGTATTTTGCTAATCAAAAGAGCGCTGTGTGTGCAAACCTGACACAGCTGTGCTGTTTCTTCTACCTCTGTATTCCCCTCAGCTTGAGCTGTCACATTGAAAGCTAAATTGGTGGCTTTAGATTTACCCATTTTACACAAGTAACAGCTTTGCTTTTCAAGATCTTACCATGAGTGTCTGATGTGCTTTGTAGGAGGGAATGAAGCCAGAAAAGTGTGTTCTGATGGAAGTACCTCCCTGCCTTCGGTGGAGGGAGACTGTGTCTAAGGCTGCTTGATTTTATTTAGAGCTAAAAGACCTCTGAAGGGGTTAAAAGCACAACCTGATGGCTTGTGCTGCTCAGCTGGTGTGCTTGGACTCCTGGTGCCCAGCAGCTTTGTTGCCAGAGCTGGGATGAATTGTCCCAAAGTCATTGTTTGGAGCAGTGACCCAAGGAAACAGAGGAGCAGTCGCTGCCTGTTAAACAACTTGGAAGCTCTTGGCTAAGTGATTGGATTTTTTATTTAAAATCTATTTTGTTCAGTAACCCTGGAGTATTCTGTATGCCATCTTAGTTTATCTTACTATTTTCTAGCCCCATATATATATATATTTTTTTTTGGTCTGTCTCAAGAGATCAAGTCTGGAGACACCAGTTTCACAGGCTGGGCCAGGCTGGGAAGGACCCCAGAAGGTCACTGGTGTCACCTCCCTGCTCCAGCAGGGCCATCCCAGAGCACAGGAACAGCACAGAGGGCTCTGGAGTGAGATTCCACAGCCTCTCTGGTCTCTGGTCAGGGCTCAGGCATTTCCCAGGGCAGAAATTCTGCATCCTGTGCAGGGGGAATTGCTGGGCTCAGTCCCTGCCTGTTCCTCTGGTGCCACTGCTGGGCCCCGTTCGGACCCCCAGGGACACTCAGGGACCCCCAGAGCTACCCAGGGACCCCCAGGGACCCTCAGGAACCCCCAGGGACAGACAGGGACTCCCAGGGCTGAGGTCCCGCTCTGCTGGGGCTCCTCTCCAGGCGGAGCAGCCCCAGCTCCCTCCAAGGAGCTGCTCCAGCCCTTCCTCAGCTCCGCAGCCTCTGCTGGATCCTCTCCAGGAGCTCTAGGTCTCCCTTCCTGATCTAGAAGCCTGAGAACCTGGTTTACTTCATATTCACGTTTTGGTTGCTGGGGAGAGGATGGGGAATGCCATCCCTGGGTGTTCCAGTGGCTGATCACAGACCCCACCGTGCCAGAGCTGGAGAGAGCCAGGTTTTCTCTTGGGCACTTGTAATTCCCAAGTTTTGCTGAGATGACCAGGGAAGACCAGAGCACACAGCTAGAAATGCTCCTCGTCACTTAGCATGCCTCTGGTGGGAAGGTTTCTCTAGAAATACCACTGGGGATTAAAGCCAGGGCGTTTCCATTTGTGTCTCCAGCCTGAAAGATCCTGCTCTGACAGCAGGCAGAGCTTCCTTTTGGTACCATGAATTCACATGGAAAATAACCAATATGGGTTTTTTTCCTCCCCTTCTGCCTCCAAGCTGCGTTGATTTGGGGAAGGGAAGCTTCTGAGACAGGGTGGTTAAACTTTGATGTCCCCCTCGTAGTACCAACCTCTTCTGAAGTGTTCCTGGAGAGAGAAAATGGAGTCTGTTTGTGCACAGTCATCTTTGAATGTTGGATGGACTTAATCCAAGTTATATTTGCCATGACTAAGTTTCTCTCTGCTTCCCATGTCCTCCTTAAAAATGATGAAGTGTTTTATGCAAAGTGGATTCTCAGCTGTAATTGGTATCTCTGCTAAAAGCCATAATAGTAGCAGCTACTGAATGAATCACAGTCCATAAACTCTTCTGCTGCCTCTAGGAAAGGGTCTTCTAGAGGTGGGAGCAGCAGGAATATGAGGAAACAAAGCTGTGTGATGGGATGGGGAGAAACTCTTCAGGAGCATCGTTCCAGCTCATTTCATTTGCACTCAGACATGTTTCCTGGAGTGGGGCTGAGGTTGCTCATTCTCTTCTTGCTTCACACGTGCCTCGGTTTCCTGAATTGCTATTGCAGCTCTTCTGTCGTGAAATAGAACTTCAAAACAGACCCAGTTATACAAACCTTGTGGGAAGAGCTGGTTATCTCTGCACCAGGTCTGTAGGTCCTGTGGGGAACCCAAATAACGGGGGTGGGACCAACCATCTCTGCTCTCTGGCATGCAGTGAAACTGAAAAAGGTTCAAGGAGGCAGACAGGAGATGGTAAGAGGAAGAACAGAAGTGTGTCGAGTGACAAATCCCAAGGTTATGTCCTTGTCTCCAGGGAACACCAATCCTCAGAGTCGAGGATGATTTGTCTCTTTAAAGGCACTTAAATAGAAATTGTAGCTGGCTGGATTCACTGATATCTACATGAAGTAATTAGAGAGGCTTGTGTAATTCTGAGGGATGTGGCCTAAAACTGAATTTGTTTAGGATGTCTAAATGACAGACGCTCTCAAAGAACAGGCAGTGGATGTTTTCAAGCCTGTTATCAGACAGACCTGCCTCAAAGTGACTCTTATCAAAAACCAAATGCATGCTGGCATAGGCTTGACTGTCCAGGGCTGTTTTTGGCACCTGTTTTGCTCTCTGTGTATCTTCCACAGTGCTGCAGGGTTTTTTTTTTGATGTTGTTTTCATCAAAAGCCATCCAGGATTGTTGTTTTGAATGAATATTCCCAGAAATGCACAGTGCAGCAGTTTTTCTATTCACCTGAAGAAGAAAACCAGTGTAACAAATAGAATACTTTATCTTCTTTTGACAAAAAGCAACTTTTTTCTTTTTTCAAGGCTGAGTTTTTAAAAACTTCATGTCTGTATGGGCTGCCTGTGTATCATTTCTTGAACAAGTACAATGTGTAATGGTAGAAATTCTCTCTTCCACGTTGTAACTGGGTTTACTGGTGAGTAATGAGTGTAATGAGTGGACTTTGTGAAGAACAGGCAAGCTCTTTGTTTAGTCAGGAATTGGTGTGTGGAGAAATAGTGACCTCATGCCTTCTTGGCTTCTTGAATTTTGAGGTTTGCAGTCACTGATCCCTTTGCAAGGAGGACTTGACAAATGGGGAAAACCAGCAGCGATATTTCACTGGAATTTATCTCCAGTTTGCAGCTCTTTGCTGATAAATGGGGAGAGGCATTACCAGCAAACAAACAGAAGGGTAAACAAGGTTTGGTGACTGCTTTAACCTGCTTGTATTCCCTGTGCAGTGGCAAGGAAACAGTTCTGGCATGAAATCGTTCCTCAAAGTCCAACTTAAAGTCTTCTTTCACTTTAGAGAGCAGAGAACACTGCCTAAAAATGCAGTATTAGCTGCTGTGCAAGGTTTAGAGCACAGACAGACTTATCCCTGCCTCCTTGGGAGTGAATGAATTGTACTGCAGGTACATAAATTCTCTGTGAGAAGAGGGATCTCCACAGAAATCTGAGTGCTAGGGCCCAAATCAGCCTCCCACTGAAGGGCTGAAGAGAGGGGTTGTTATTTCTTTGCTTTTTTGTGCTTTCTTTTCAACAGGAGCCCTTGAGCTGAGGGTTTTTGTTGATCCAGGAAGCCATCTCAGCCTGGAAAGGTGGATTATTCTTTATTTCCACCCTTGTCTATATGTCATAGTTGTCTTGCCTTTTTCAACCTGCAGTCCATCTCTTTCTCAGGGAAGTCATGTTTCTTCCCAAGAAGGAAACTCAGGGATGGCATTTCTACTGACCCTAAACCCCTTTTTTCAGAATCACAGAGTCCCAGGATGGGTCAGGTTGGAAAGGACCACAGGGGGTCACTGGTCCAACCTTTTGCATCCAGACAGTTCTGGAATATCACCAGCAAGGGAGACTCCACACCCTCAAAACTGACTTTTTCTCTCTGTGTTTGATAATTCCACCTTTGTGTAGTTTAGTCATTTCTGCTGTAGAATTGCCAGGTGTTTGATTAACTTCATAGTGAAGTTCTGTTTCTGCTGGAAAATGTGTTATCCCTGCAAGTCGCTTCAAGTTTTTTGTTAGTGAAACAAATTGGTTTGAGCAGCAGCAGGCTGTCTCGTTTATTCCAAGAGATCTCAAAGCTACTGATGTGTAATAAAATCAAGGTAGTTGTTCACTCCACACTGGACTGGTTATTGAGAGTGAGTAATGTCACCAGTGACCTCAGCTCCAAATGTGGTATCTGCTGAAAAACAGATGCCACTTCTCCAAGCTGGTGAGCATGGGAGGTGGAGAGTCAGGTGTTGTTTTAACACCCACATTCTTCTGGGTGAATCACAGCCATGGACCCTTTCTGCTGAGCCAAGGTGACAGTGATGGATTTACACCACTGACCTGCTAAAAGGGGAGTGTCAGCCGTGATTCTGATTGGGTTTTTATTTTTTCCTTAATCATCTTTGACATCAAAAATGTAATTTGTTGTAATGAATGCTCACAGCCTCTTTAACTTTCAGGATGTGTTGAAGTGCCTACAATAGAGCTAGTATGCTTCAAAAAGAAGACTGATCTTTAAATATTTGGTTCTCCTGGGGAAAAACATAATCTGCTTGAAGAACAAAACTATTCTTCCCCTGTCTGTGAGCATTAATTTCTGGAAAGGTACAAAAATTAATCTTTTTGCTGCTGATTTGCAGTTTCTGAATTCTGTTCTGTAACCAAGTGCCACATGAGAATGTGTTATGGTTCTGCTTGATTAACTGGAATCCAAAATGCAGTCCAAGAGCTCTAGAACAGCCTTTCCCTGGCCCCTCAGGTAAATCAGTAAAACCAAACCTTGCAGAATGATACATGAGAACATTCTGCTGCTGGTCTTTGCAGGGACTCCACACAGGGCATCAGTAATTTTGGGGAGAAATTCAGCCCTGGGTGCCATCCCTCCAGTCTTTGTGCCAAGGATGGATGGACAAATGCTGGAAACTGAAGGAGGAATTAATGTTTTTCCTTCTGTGATATGAACCCCTTTGGGTAGAGTTTCCCTTTGCTACAGGACATTCAAATTGAACCATTGTTTAGTTAATTCTACTTAAAAGTTGTTGGGGTTTTTTAATTGCCTCACATTCTTTGCTTCTTGCTCATGACAAACTTAACAGCCTCTTCCAGAGTTGTTAAAAAAACTCTTTTCAGATTCCAGAGATGTCAGAGAGGATTCTTTTGTTTGGAGGTTTGGAAATCTTCAATGAAATAATGTATTTATTACTTCATTTCCTGAAATATTTCGGGTCCAAACTTGAAACTGTTCAGGTGTACATAAAGCCCTGGCAGGCAGCCCTGCCTGTGGCAGCTCCTGCTGAGGGAGTGAGCTCATCCTCTGCTCAGGGGAGACAGGTGAAACATCAACTCTAGAAAAAAACTTGTAGTGTTTGGGTCCTCAGCCCTCCCTGCCCCTCATCCAGCACTGTCAGTCACAGCTCAGGTGAGACCTCACCTGCAGAGCTGCCCCAGCCTGGGACCAGCACAGGGAGCACCTGGAGCTGCTGCAGAGAGCCCAGAGGAGGCTCCAGGATGAGCAGAGGGATGGAGCAGCTCTGCTGGGAGGAAAGGCTGGCACAGCTGGGATTGTTCAGCCTGGAGAGGAAAAGCTTTGGGGTGACACAATTGTGGCCTCACAGGGCCTGATGGAGCTGCAGGAAGATGGAGAGAGACTTTAAAAGAGCCTGGAGTGACAGGACAAGGGGGAATGGTTTCACACTGACAGAGAGTAGGGTTAGATTAGGAAAAATTAGGGACATTAGGAAAAATTCTTTCCTGTCAGGGTGGGAGGCCCTGGCACAGGTGCCCAGAGAAGCTGTGGCTGCCCCTGAATCCCTGGAAGTGTCCAAGACCAGGCTGGACAGGGCTGGGAGCAACCTGGGATAGTGGGAAATGTCCCTGCCATGGCAGGGTTTGCAATGAAATGCTCTTTAAGGTCCCTTCCATCCCAAACCGTTGCGTGATTCAATGATAAACTTCTGTCTGAAGAAAAAATCCGAGTAGCAGCAGCAGCCCATGTTAGTGTAGGTACAGCTGTTGGAATCCTTTTGATGCTTGCTGGCACTTGAAATCTGCCACCCTTTTGTGGCACTCCTGTCCATCAGAGAGCTGGAGTTCTGCCCCACACCTGCCTTAACCACACAAAGATTTGTGAATTCTCTGTTGGAACCTAGTTAGGAATGACCCCCTGCTCATCTCTGTGATGCTGTTTTACCAGTTTGTTGACATTCCCACCAGGAAAGTGAGAAACTCTTGGATTGATAAAAAACTATTGTAGCATTCCCTCACGTTAGTTATGAGTGTTGGTTCCTGCAAAACTCTGACATTGCCAAACGGGTTTTTTTGATTTCTTTGTTTGCAACCCTGCTCTCCATTGAAAGAAAAGACACTACAGATGTGTCAGGAAATTCCTTTGTTATGCTGATGACAGCCTAATTCTATCTTTAGCCTCATATTCTGGAATTGCAAGGCCCAGCCTTCCCTTTATGAGAACACGTAGGACCTGGGGGAAGAACCTTCCTAGCAGCAAGCTTGTTGTTTCCACTCTGAAACGATGTTAATTGATCAACTCAGAGATACGACTTGGCCTTACAAGTCTTGTCTTTCTGAAGGGGAGGAAGAAACTTGCCAAAAGCTAAATATAAATGGCGTGCAGTGGAAAATGCACACGTGCCTGCTCTGGGGGTGTGGAGTGATGTCTCCCTTCCTAAAGCAGAATGAGCTGCAGGTTCAGGGAGTTCACTGAGCATTGTCATTCCACTCCCTGGTTTCTCCTGGTCACTTAGGGTGATTGCCAGGCCCTGGATGCTGAGGGTGGCACAGGGTGTGTGTGCCCGGGGAGCTGGCAGGTACAGCCCCTCTGCACAGCCAGGCTCCCTGCAGGGTTACCAACACCTCCCAGTGCTTTGAGGCAGCTCTTGCAACAGAGCACGAGGTTCCTCTCTGTTCCCAGGGCACAAATACTCCTCCAAGTGACCAATGCCTCAGGAACCTGGAGGCTTGTTGGAATTTTTACTGCAGGTGCTTGCAGGAACATCTGACCTGAGGGCAAGTAAAACCTGTTCCCCTTTGCTGCCTCCTCCCTCATGCATTACAAATCATCTCTGGTGTCTAATCCTCATTCTTTTCTCTTCCCAGGACAGTGTAAGTGCTCTCCTGGGATTGCTTTCAGTTCTGGGAAGTAGGCAAGGAGCCAGTGGCAAAAGGAGAAAGGCTTTTCTAGTGGAGGCAGATTTTTAATCCTTAGGTCTCAGGAGCTGCCACAAATCTCTCATTTCTTGGGGCTTAGGGTCTCCTGTTACAATAACTCCTGTCAACTTCACAGATTTGTTTGAGACATTTGCTTGATTTACTTGTTTTCATAATTATCTATAATTAATGAAGCCTTCTTTAGGGTTCTGTCCTCATTGCCAGCATTTCATCTCTCTGGTGTCTCACATAATTTTCAAGCTGTCATTGAATCCTTTACATTTCACATCTTCTTCTAATTTGGAGTTTAAATAGAGGGAAGGTGTCTCTTTGTCCTGGCCATGCCATCTCCATCACTCTCCTCAAACTTTGTCATTTGGGCTTCCCCCTTGCCCTTCTCTGTAAGCCCCACTGCTGTTTTCACTCACAGGGATCAGACTGAGGAAATTCTATCAATTGTGGCCATTATCAGATGCCTTATGTGAAGTCCCTGGAGCCCTGGGGACTGTTGTTCTTTTGCCAGATCATGAACCCTCCTAGCTCAGAATGTGTCTTTTCCAAGCAACTGGTTGTCCTGCCAGGAGACTTGCACATAGCCAGTCCTTTTTTTTCTTTTGGGCTGGTGATCATTTGGATTTGCTGGTATCACACAGCAGTGAGCAAAATCTAACTAGCAGCGTTTGCTTCTTATCCCAAACTTGTGTTTTTTGATTGTTGTGATCATTGTGGCATCCTTGTGCAAGCTTTAATGCACCTTCCCTCCTTCCCTTCTCTTCTGCTTGGGTCAAGTTCTGGATGTCACCCTTCAAGCTTCTGCTTTCATCCATAAAACCTTAATTGAGCACTTTTTGTAGTGTCTCTGCCTAATCCAAGTTTACTTAGGCCACTGAGAAGTTAATTTGTGGTGTTGGGTGTTACTTATGTGATTAAATGACAATTTGAGAGAGCTCTGCCTCATATGACATCAGCTTTCCAGTGAGTTGTTTAAAAAACAGGGTTTTTTTTCTTTTAATGCTGTGATGGCCCATCATTTCAATACTAGTAAATATTTCTGATGGTGAGAACAAACTTCCTTTTATAGTATCCACACGCTGCTGTTTTTACTGAATCCAGCCTGGAGCTGTTTCCTATTTCTGAGTGTTTGCTCACACTCAGCAGCTCCTGGTGTTCACGTGCTCTGTCTCTCTCTGTTTCTCTCTCAGCTTTTTTAGCCTTGTTGATCTATTATTGTGACTTTGGCCAGACGACGCCAGCTTTCAGCATTTAATGGGCTGCGAGAGCAACAGCTTCCTCTGCCTGTGAGACCATGATGTCATCAGCTACTTTGGGTTCTTTCACCATCCTGATGCTTCGGTGGATGTGGAAAGAATGTGAACAGCACTTTCCAGATGTTCCTGGGGCAGCTGGAAAACCATACATGGATTGTTTGGTTGGGGAATATTGCTGCTCTGTTTAGGTGAGAAGGGTCATGAGAACACAGCTCCTGTGCAGCAGTGCTGTCAGCTGTCTCACAGAGGGTTGTTGGGGTGTTAAGTGATGGCACAGCTTATTCAGGACTCGAGCTGGGCAGCTGAAATATCCTCCCCCCTGCTCTCCCTTCCCTCTTCCCTTCTTCCTCCAGCTTCAACTCCTGAGCTTCAACTCCACGGTATCCTTCTGATCTCCTGCAGGGCAAATGCTGTTCTGTTGGTGCAGTTTCTCAGAGTTATCTCAGCAGCTGAAGACTAAAGAAAAGAACAATGATCTCGTTTTTAAACTCCCAGTAAAATATTTGATGTAGTAGGAGCTACTGAATAAACACAGGGGTATTTCATCTTGGTGCAGCATAGCCTGGGAATTTGGAAGCCCTCTCCAGGGCTGGAAAAAGCACCAACTCTCACCCACTTGTGGCAAAAAAAGGTTATTTTGAGGGAGAACCGGTCACTTCCTTCTTTAGGGTGGGTGGGTGTTTTTAATGCATTAATTAATTTTTATTGAGTGATGGAAAAACTGATGTCAGAGCTTCATTGCGGCTGGGCGTGCAGGAGCACAAGGTGGTAGGAAATAATACAGCTAACACATGAGGGCAGGGAGAGTTTAACCATGGGGAGTTTAAAATAGCAAAGCTGAGCCCTATGGATATTAAAAGCTATGACTGAATCAAAACAACGGTCTAATATTAAACTGGATTTTGCTGGGGGAGGAACAAACCTGTTGGGTTAATTTCTGTTGTTGTATCCAATGTCCAAGGGATGTTTTTTTGTCTCAACACCTGGATTTCTGACTTAGGGGTTGTCTATTTCTGGCTTTGCAGGATACAAATGACCAGGGGCAATATAGGTTGTGTTTCATTGCGGGTTTTTTGCCAGATATCTTTATCAGGAGTCTGTAGAGTAGCCTTTTCTTTTTACAGTGGTCTATAAACTTGTCCAGCATGACTTCTTGCCTGGCTGCTCTCACAGCTCAGATTGCACAGATCCACAACAGGGAGGCAGAGGGAAGTGCTTTGGAAATGGGAGCCAAGACAGAGCACAGTTACATAATTGTACAAAAGCAAAGGGTTGGTGTTTTTTGTTTTGTTTTTTTTTTGTTTTTTTCCTTCCCAGATCCTCCTGCCTACTGAAAAAAATTGGAAAGCTGGATGGAAAAAACTTCAGCGTCGTTCATCCCTGTGGGGGCATGAAATGTATTGAAATGTTCCACCTGTTTTATGGCTGATGCTTTTCCTCTTTCAGGTTTGACATCTACAGGAAGGTGCCAAAAGACCTTACACAGCCAACCTACACAGGGGCCATTAGTAAGTAACTTCTTTTTGATGTCCTTGCATAGCCCTGCTCTAAAATTAAAGATTGTTTGGCCTCTCTGTCTGCAGGGGATTTTTTTAAAGGGATGTTAAGCATTGGAAAGGGTGTCCTTTGTTGCTGAGGCAGCAAACAGTGGAATAGTTTGTGTGAATTCAGAATTGTAGAGTGGTTTGGGTTGGAAGGGACCCTAAAGAGCCTCCAGGTCCAACCACCACCAGCGATCCACTCTCACTCCTGTGGATCAATACACAGACTTTTGGCTGATACAGATCTCTTGCCTTGGGCCCCTTTTCCTTCCTGCCTGCTCCTGGGAGAGGCTGGAGGCTGAGTAATGCCATTTCACACAATTATGTGCAGCGAGCTGGCTGGGCAGAGGGCTTGGTAAACATCGATCAGGCTGATCCTGCCGGGCCTGTCATTACCCTGCTCATGCAGCTTTCCTGTCCCTTGGAGCAGGGACTGCCTTTGATCAGGGAGCTGTGCCCCGTTCAGATGGGTCAGTAGTCTTGTATGTCATTGCTGACGTGAGTGATGTCACATCCCTTGGTGACAGCACGCAGGACTGAGTCAGTGCCTGTGAATCAGGACACAAAGGAGAGCCCTCTGTGAGCTGAAGGAACTCCTCGCTGTGAGCATCCTCCAAGAACAGCTTGCTGAGGGTGATGTGGAGTCTCCATCCTTGGGGATGCTCCAAACAACCAGAGCTGGCCCTGAGCAACCTGCTCGGGGCGGGGGAGTTGGATGGGATGATCTCCAGAGAGGTCATGCCAGCTTCAACCAGCCTGTGCTTCTGTGAAGATAACACATTTCCCCAAATATTTACTCTCAAGAGTCCTTGTCCCCTGAGCTCTCCTGGCCACTCAATTAATTGTATCCCAACTCCCATTTGGGTTTGCTGAAGTTGTGAACAAAGAGCTTGACTCAAGCTGTTTGGGAATTCAGGGGCGGATGAGATTTAGTGTTTTGAAAGAACACTTTGAACTTGTGAGTGATCCTGCCTTCTCTTCTGTTTTGGAAACTAAGAGTTCCCACAGTGCCACTTGGATCCCTTTGAGAATTTGTCTTGTTATGAATCACCTGCAAAAGAGTATTTTAGAAACAACAAAAAAAAAAAACATCAAAGGCCATGGAGTTTAGGCTTTCAGATCTGCAGTAAACAGCTCAAGTGATAAGTCTGTTGTGGGAAGGCTTGAAGGTTGTGACTCTTACTTACAATTATTAGCTGACTTATTTCTCTCTATTGTTATTTGCAGCTTCTCAGGCTTTGATTTTCTTCTCTAACTGGTTCTCCTTCTTTTTCTCAGAGCGTTTTTAGGCTGCCTGATAGAAGCTTCTGAACCACAAACTGGTGGCTTTGCCTGTGAGGATCCTGTGAGCAGCTTTTCTAATGGGCTTTTCTGTCTGACCAAGCCTGTGGCTTGTAATTTGAAAGCCACTAATCTTAGGTGTTGTAGGAGGCCCAGGATGAGACCAGCCCATTGCCAGGCCAGCTGGAAGCCTGGGAAGGTTGCATGACCTGGTGATAAAATGCTTCAGGGAAGTCAGCTTGTGTTAACTTTGGAGGCTTGAGTGCAAGGGAAGGTTCTGCCTCTCAAAAAATCTTTTAGGCTTTAGTAATCATGTGGAATTACTACAACTGCAACTTTATTTTGGCTTGCTTTATATCCTCCAAGTTTTACAGAGCAGATATAAAATAGTCTATAATATCCAGTCAGTTTTGGCCTTTTCCATAAGATTTCTGCTGAAACCTTAGTTCACTATCACTTCTGGTGCTGGGGGCTTTCTGGAATAGGAATGGACTTACTGCAGGGTTTCAGCAGTGGGTTTTGGATTGTAAAAAGGTCTATTTTCACAAAAAAAAAAAAATAAAAAAATGAAGGTTTATTAGGAAAGAAGGCACAGATCAGATGACAGAAGAAGAGATGGCAAAGAGCATCCTGACACCAGGGCTGAAGGGGCCAAGGCTTTTAGGGAAGAAGCAGCCAAGGGACAGGAAGTGTTGAGGGATTTTGAGGGAGAAGAGTAGATGATCTCGAACATGAGCAAGGTCAGAAGCCAGCTGGCTTTATTTGGTTTATTTGGTGTTGTTGAGGCTTTATTAGGTATGGCTTTTTAACTCCCCCATTTGCAGTGAACGCTGCACACAAGATACTTCAGATCTGTCTGGTGACCACTTGGCTACAAACTTTCTTAGGAGTGAAGGAACCAAGAACAGTCCACTGCCATTTACTTGGAGTGAGTCTTGTCCAGTCCAACTGTGGACTTCTCTGGGAAGTGTGTAGGAGTTACTCATTCCTTCTCCTCATTAAAATCCCGTTCTTCAGGCAGCATCTCCGTCGTGCTGTTGTCCCTCCTCCACCAGTTTTTGCAGGTCCTCCTGCCGTGTGTAGAGTGTCTGTGGTGTCCCTGTGACAGGACATGGTGACAACCTGGCCATGTTTGGGTACAGAGGCAGCAGCTCTCCTGGCTGGCTGGACAGGAGCAGTGGGGCTCTGGAGAGCAGCCTGCAGCCCAGGCAGCTGCTGGCACCATCCTGCTCTCCAGCCATCGCTGTGGATGCATAGTTTGCATGCACATGTTGTATGCACACATGGAAATGTTAGCCAGAAATACTCTGTGCTGTTTGGAGTTTTAAATACACATCAGGAAATATCGAAGTTATGATTCACATGGCGCCTGTAACAGGACCCGTTCCTTGCTCTTCGTAACAGTTTGCTCCACTGAATAATAAATACTATTAATTTTATGCCTTAATATAGACATGGCTCCACGTTCTCAGTCTGTGTGATGTGTTAAACACTTTGTCTTTCTCCCATTTCTCGTGGGGTGGGGAGGCAGAGCCAGGAATGTACGTAGACAGGGTATGTAGTAGAAGGGATAAGTACAAAAAGGTTAGTGCAGAAATAAAAACCTTGGCAGAGTTTCCCATCCTTTTGGGATTGCAGATTAGCCAACAGCAGCGTGTCTACACCAGCAACCTTTGATATATTGATCATGTTATCATATTAGAGCTTTAAAAAACCTGTCTCAGTTGTTGTTGGAGCTCTGTGGGAACGTCGCCGTGCTCTTGCAGTTAAGCGAAGCTTTATGCATGAATTGTTTGATTCTGTCTGATTCCAGCCTTTAATCTACTTTTCCAAATATAATACGCTTGTCACATGTGGGTGGTAGGACTGCACATTTGCATGGAAGCAAGTAAAAGCCTTCACTGTGAAAGAAGCAGCTCAAGCACCCCGTGCATAAATTCCTGTGTTGGGAATGTCCTCTGTGCCTGTAGCTCCACGCTGAGAGAGGAGCTCCTGTCCTGCAGCTGAGGAAATGCTGCCTCTGGAGAGAGTAACTGATAATGCTGTCACATGAGTCTCATGCCAAAAGCTCCCCCTGCCCTGGAAATGTGTGTGTATAGGAAGAGTTTACCAGTCAGTGTCCTCTTTTCCAGTGTCTGGCAGCAGCTGCCTGAGAAGGAGCAGGAGGGGCAGGTTAAACACTTCACCAGGCTTTGCTCACTTGGCTCCTGAGCTTCCTGAGCTGGAGTTGGTTCCTTTGTGTTTAGTATCCCTCAATGGATTTCTTCCTCAGGGCATCTGTGACTCCTTTCTGTCATCTAACAGCTTTTATTTCTTAACCATCTTCAGCATCCATAGTCAAAAATCTTCAGAATTTAGTTGTGTAAAGGAAAACCTTCTCTTGTATTTAACCTCCCCTTTCCCTGTTGTTCCCATACTGGAAGAGACAGTGAGTGGTTGTTCCCCACTCACCTCCTTCAGGCTGCTCCTGATTTTATATCCCCCTCTCATGTCCACCCTCAGTAATCTCTTTTACAGCTTCAAAACTGACTCAGTGGTTTGAAGACTGGGAAGAGCATTGAGGAGCTTTGAAAGTCAGCCCCTGCCAGGCACTCCAGGGCATTCTTGCAGGGTTTTTTAGATACAGGTTAGTGGAATTTTACTGTGCTGTGCTTGGTAAGTATTGTCATGAACCTTCACTGCAAGAACTGCAGACAGACTTGAGGGAGCAAGAGCTGGAAAAGAAGATATTTTGATTATGTAAGTAGCAGAGAAGGAAATTTAAAAATTGGAAGAGAGAGGAAGCTCTGGAAGAGAATTTAGTTAAGAGAGTTAGTAGTAGCAGGCTTTCCTAGAAGTGCTTGGGAGCAGAGAGGTCTGGCTGATGCTGTGGAAAGCCTTTATGGGATTATAACAAGCAGCAAGGAATATGGGAAGCAATTAAAGAAAAAAGGGTTGTCTGTGTCAGACTCTCTCCCCTGCAACTGCCAGAGCTCAGAGATCTCATGTCTCTGTCAGATCAGCAGTACAAACACTGGATCTACTCCTGTCCTGCCTTGGTTTCTTTTTTTGGGATCTTTAAGTAGGTGTGGATGTTCTCACAAGAATTTGCTGCTGTGCTTTTAAGCAGACCTTTCTCCTCCCCCAGCCCCTGGTGCCCTGTGCCAGGGGCTCAGCTGGGTCACAGCCCTGGTGGCCTTCCCTGTCCTGGCACCATGACTTGGGAGCAGCTGTGTGGCCATCTCAGGCTTCTCTTTAGGAATTAATATCCCTTCTTGCTTCCTGGTTTCCTGCTGGTCTTCAGGGGTTTTTTTCCCTCTCCTTCCTCATCCTAGCTAGTGGATTTTTTGGCATCTCTGTTAATCCCTTGCACTTTAGAGAGGGTCAGTAAATGAATTATGGAATTATTCTGATGAGGAAGGGGAAGCAACGCATTTCTCTTTCCTCAGAACTGGAAGAATGAGGCATGAGGCTCTAGGTCACTCAAGGGTCTGTCTGAGCCCTTGCCCTCAGCACCTCTTTCCTTCCCTTGCCTCTCACATTCTGTACCAAGGGAGTTTGGACCTGGGCTGTTGTGTGATAGAATTGTTCCCAGCCTGTTGTTACTTGAGCTTCCCAAAGGAATGGGCACTCAGGACCTTGTGCACAGGTCATGTGGAATAAAGTTGAGGAACAGGGCTTCTTTTTTTTTTTTTGTTTTAAGTGTATTTCTCAACCCTAATTAGTGGCTCTGGTAAAGTGGTGATTTCACAGAGAGCTGTGCTGGGATGGAGGGGTTGTGCTGGGATTGTGCTCTGGCTGTCACAGCCCTGCAAGAGCCTGTCAGTTCCTGCTTTGCCCTTCTGTGAGTGATTCATGGTGAATTTGAGTATTGTATTTAACACAGAGACACACTGCAGCCCTGTCTCCTTGAGCTGGCACATCCTTGTCTGCTCCAGTCATCCCTGATCCATAGGATTTTCAGCTGTGCTTCCTTCCAGCCCCTCCTGTGACTGTCTCTGCTGCTTGAATGTCCCTGGTCAGTGGCTTGAATATTTCCTGGTGAAGAATAAACAGTAACATTCCAGTTACTTTGGGTTCCCTCCATGCAATTCCAGGTTGGAATTCTTAGGAAAGACATGGGACTTGTCTGGGTACCTCACAATTCCATCAGTGGGGATTTTCCCTCTCTGCAAAGTCAACGTGCCAGCAAATGGAGAAATTAGAGAAGTCAGGCACAATCCCAGTATTGCCATATCTCTGCTGTGCCAGCTCTGGGAGTGCAGGCTGTGAGGTGCCTGACACAGAACCAAAACGTCTCCTCATCCCCAAAACACCGTGTCAGGGGGCTGTGTGCTTTCAAAGCAAGGAGGTGCTGGTTCTTTTTGCCTTCTGGAGGTTTTAATAGTGATAAAATTGGGAGCCAAGGCTCCGGAGAAGTGATGTGGTCAAGCAGCTGTGTCAAGAAGAGGGAGTGCTGGCATTGTGTGCTGAAAATGAGAATGCAGGAGATGTGGGGAGATGGAAATCATCACAGAAAAAGTGACCAAAAAGGGAAGATACCTCTCAGGATGTTTGGATATTGGCATGGCATTGAAGTCACTGCCCTGGTGGGCTCCTCTGGACTCTAAAGATTGTTAATTCCCAATTGTGTATGGGTGGCATATCCATGGGGGGAATGATATGGCTGTGTGAGAACAGGTTTTGTCATTGTTAGATGTACAGAACTAACCTTTTCCTCTCCTTACCTCTGTTCCAGTCTCTGTCTGCTGCTGTCTCTTCATATTGTTTCTCTTCCTGTCTGAGCTCACCGGATTCATAGCCACTGAAATGTAAGTAAAAGTCATGTTTTCCCTTCTTTGTGTGGATGTGAATCTTTACAGCTTTACTGTTATCTGAGAGAAATATTCCTGTAATTTCACTAGGTCATTTAGTTGCCTAATGGCTTTGGGATTCCTTTAGGTTGAGTCCAAATTCTCAGACGTCCATTCAGCTTTTTAATTTGCTAAAATTAATAGGCAAACTTGGTTCTGAACTATTTTTGATAGAGGAAGCTGTTCCAGACTCACTTGATCCTTTATTAGCTGCGTGCTGGATTGCATAATTAGCAGCATGGAGAAATGGATTGCATAAAATAAGAATTATTAGTTTAATATCAATAATTGCTTTTTTTTAATAATGTCAGAGCTGAATCTCCAATTCATGCTTTATTAATGTCTGAATTTTTTCTTCTTCTGTTGAGTCTTACTAGGAAACCTTGTTCACAGGTTTTGTGCCTGAGGACAAATTGCCCCAGGTGATGACAGCTTTGAGAAGAATGGAAATAATTTCTACTTTTAAAAATTGCTCACTGAACAATCATGAAGTACTTATTAACACTGAGTTAATCAGATTTTTATTTTTTTCCCCTGTTCTCATGTTCTTCCTGCCTCGAAGTAAACTTTTGGTAACTCTTGACACATCTGCCTTTGTTTGGGGCTCTAGGAAACCTTCTCCATCACCCTGCTGATGTGGCAGTGAGCTCACTGAGTGTGAGGCACAGTTCCTGGATAGCTGGGAAGGGTGGAACTCCTGTCAGGCTCACATGATGCTCCTGATAGCAACAGATGTCAGTGCTGAGCAAAAAGGCTCCCAAACCTTGCTTAGATTGAGCATTTTGATAACCAAGAGGCTCTTTGTTGTTTTTGCACGGCTCTGTCTTGGATCAAGAATATAATTTCAGGAATAATGTTAATGTTGACTAATGTTTAACTGAAGGCAGGAGTGTAATTGAGCTCAAGATCGCTTTTTTGTGCCTGTTGCACGTTTACTTCAGAGATGGTATCTCAGATTTCTTGCTTGCTCACTGTTTCTCTGACTTCATTCCATGTGTTTGCTTGTGAAATCCGGGGTCACCTTATCAGCCACTTCACAGAGCTGAGTTTCCTTGGGTTTCTTGTTTTAAAAAACAGGGAAAAGCTAGACAGACTGCTTTGAGTAAAGCACTGCTTTTTCTTGCTCTCCTCTTAGATCTCATTCTCTTGCCTGGTTCTCTTTTTCCTTTCAGTTAATGCTTTACAGGAGGAAATAGTAATATTTACCTAGTTTTGACTCAGTTATTGGAGTGCACATAACTGCTTTATGTAGTGGCAGTTTCCTGACTAGAAATTCCTTTTTGAACAGCACAACTGCATAATTCTCTGAGGCCTCTTCTTGCTTTTTCCTTAAGAAGATGATGCATTTTCCACAAAAATATTGGGAAGTGCCATAAGTGTGCTCAGCTGGCAAGTTCCTCATTAAAACCTCGGAGAAATGGTGAAGTGCCTTTCCCAGCAGGAGCTGTGTGGGGAGGAGGCAATAAAGCAGTAACATTTGGGAGAGGATGTCATGCAAGAGTCTGGGACAAATGACTGCAGGAACCTGATTCGTCATGGACTGTCCAACACAAAAGCTCACACAAAAGAGTAGGAAAACCTCCTTCTGATGAGTTACAAGTCACCAGACTCTTGCTGGGAACATTCACCCCCAGCAGTTGTGAAAAGGCTCTCCCAGAACAGTGGAAATACTTCAGAAAGTCACTTTAAGTCCTTCCCAGTTCAGTGACTTCGAAAGCAGGAGTAAACTTTTATTTTTCCATTTCTCTTCTCTTCTCAGAAGAGAAACCCAGTACAAGTTGTTGTGAAGTCTTGTGGTTCCCTTTCAGTCAGGTATTACTGGCAGTGCATTGTGAGGCAGCAGCAGAGCCTCAGCAGCACTGGGAGCTGTGCATGGGCTGGAACTTGTGAGAACTCTGTGCTGCCATTAAACTGGGTGATAGCAAATAACAGGGGACATGCTGTCTCAAAAAGGTGTTTGAGCCTTGCTTGCTCAGGATCCAAATACTTATAAATATATGGAACATTCCTTATGTGCAAACTGTTCAGTTCTCATCAACTTTTACTGTAACCTTCAAGGCTTTTATTTATTTTTTTTAGTATTAAGAGTCTCCTGTAACAGATAGCTCACCAGCTAGAAGTTTCCCAGTGGCAGCCAGGACTTGAATGATTACAGGTGTGCAGTGACATGGGATGAACTTCCCTGCTTTGTCACTGCCAGCTGTGCTGAGAGACCACATCACTCTTTCTCCTTTTGTGTCGTATTTCCCTTAAAGCACTTGGCAGAGCCCAGTTGGGTGGGGAGAGCTGCACAGTTTTGATGACAAGGTGAGCACTTGACCTGGTGTTTTACATCAGAGACATGGCAGGTTCCTTGCTGAGCTCTCCTGCTTCCCTCAGAGCCCTGTTCCACCGAGTAATTGTGCGTGGGGTGTGTGCAGGGACAGCTCCTTCAGGGCAACCTCAGCCCACAGGATTCCCTGTCTGACTCTCAGCACCCAGAGCTTCCCTCGGTGGCTGCTTTCAAACCAAGAGGTTGGTGTGGTTTGTTGAGCTCGTGCTGCAACATGAGAAAAGGAGGTCTGCTCTGCACCACACTGACCCCAAATACTCGCTGGCTCCTGCCCACTGCTGGACTTTCTTCCACGTTCACACGAATGCAGCAGCCTCAGTGCCTGGCGTTACTCGAAATCTCGGTTTGGCTGCTCTTGCCCAACTTCAAAGCTGTTTTTCCTTGACCAACCCATTGTCGTAGCATTTACAGTCTCTGCTGAAGGCTTGTCTGGGTGGCAGGCAGCCAAGAAATGACAGCCTCATCTCGAGGATCACAGTCATAGCCCTAAACCCAAACATTACCTGTGTGGGGAGGACAGCAGCTGTGTCATAACTCGTGTGGGCATTTCTAATGAGCGCCGAGGCTGCGCTAACTCCAGTTAGGAAGTCAAACCAAGACACTGCAGGAAGCTCATGGAAGAGGTAACACTCCAAAGGCACATCCTATTCTGCTGCTGATGGGTTTCCTGGGGAGACCAGCCCAAAAGAAGGGTAGAAAACTCCCAAGTTGCTCATCCAGATTTATCGTGTGACCCTAACAGAGCTGTGAGCAGCCACGAAGGAAATCCAAGCTTGGCACTTAGGTGGGGCTGCATCCTTCCCAGAAAAAGCACAGTGAAGGGACAGCTGAGGGAAACAGCTTTTTTCTCAGTCACAACCCATCATTGCCATTAAGGGGAGGATGAGTTCAACTCTGGAAGTCAAAGATCCGCTTGATTTTTATTTTTATTTTTGTTTAGTCCAGGCTGAGAGTGACTGAAGGCTTAGTCCAAACTCCAGGCATTGGAATGTCCCCATCCCTGGAGATGTCCAAGGAGCACCTGGACATGGCACTCAGGGCTGGGAGATGGGTCACAGGTTAGACTCAATGATCTTGGAGCTCTTTTCCAACCTAAGTGATTCAGTATCAAGAACTTTGATGAATCTTCTGAATTCTGTAAAAGATTAAAGGAAAGGAGGTCTGTGCTCCACATTTGAACCTCTGAAATTTGAACAGCATAAAACACTCTTGTCCCACTGAGCCAATGATTCAAATGGCTGAAGAAATTAAACTAATGGGTTAAATGTGTCTGGTTTTTCCTGATCAATGGTTGGTTGAGTTGAGAGTAGTCTGAGGGCTAGAAATGGCTTGTCCTGCCTTTAGCAGCCTCCTCATTCCTCTGCTGCTGTGTTGCAAATCAGAAGCATAGAAATCACCCATCTCTTTTCTAATTAACTCAGATCAGCACTAGACGTTAATAGCTGGCAAGATAATAATCTCGCAGTTTTATCACCATAATTAGGTCATGAATTATGTCCTGTAAGATCAATAATAGTTTTCCAAGTATTCCATCATTAAGGATTAAAGATGTAATTAACTAATCTAGTCTGCCTTGCATTGGCAGCCAGGGGAAGGGGTAGGAGGGTATGAATGTGGTGCTTGTGGTATGAATGTTGCTGCTCAACGCTAATTCATCTGCCACAACACACTGTAGGAAGCAACAGACTGTTCCTGGCAGTGTTTGCTTTTTCTTTCTTTTTTTTTTTTAATGTAACAACAGACAAAAACCTATCTGAAGTGACAAGTTTGCTAATTGGAAAGCTGAGCCCTCCTGCAAGGCAATTAATTACTCAAGCAGAATATTTGCTGTAAAATACTGCCTTTTCATGGATGCACAAACCATGAATAGTGGAATCACGGAATACCCTGAGCTGGAAGGGACCCACTAGGATGATCAAAGCCCAGCTCCTGGCCTGAAACAGAATAGCCCCAAGAAGGCTGTCAGGAGTGTGGGAGGAAGCAAAACTCCAGGAGTTTCAGGGAGCAGTGTTCCTTGTCCACACTGGATTCATTTGCATGCCCAGGACTGATCCTGCAGAGCAGCAGGATTGTCACCAGACCTGTCTTCAGAGGCTTTTTGTCCCGTAGCTCTCCAGAGTGTGTGGGGTGTGTTTTGTGGCTCTCAGCCCATGGAAATGGTACCAACCAGCAGAGTGAGGTCCTGCTGCAGCAGGGGTTTCTTCTGCTGCAAACCGTAATCTGGGAGCACAAGCCAAGAGATGCCACAGTTCCTGTGTCCTGACACAAAGCTGGAGATGCACCTCCACCCCTGCTGGCTCATCTTGAGGCAGATGAAGTGCTGGAGCCAGCACGGGCAGCACAGCTTTGTAGGCAAAGGGGAATGGGAGCTGTAATCCTGCTCCTGCCACGGGCTGACCTTGAGACAGACACTTTTCTGCAGAAGGATGTAATCCTTAGCAGCCCTGAGAGAAGTAGGCAGGTAAGAAGCTTAATTAATGTTTGCGTAGCAAGGCGGGGATTACCTAAGACGAGGTGTTAGACACTGGTGCGGGGTTGTGTGCCCTGTGTGGGCTTGCAGGAAGCAGAAGGTCGTGTCATGATGTCATTTGCAATTCCTGACTCAAGTCTACATTGACGTCTTTCAGACCCTTCTCCTTCTTCCTGTCTCCTGGAGAGCTGTAATTCCTTCCTTTGTAGGGCAGCGTGTTTGCTGTGCTCCACAGCTGATCTGGGACAAGGACCTTCACACTGAGGAGCTGATTGGGATGCAGAAGGTGACAAATACCAGAGCAACAGACACATGACGCAGGAGAGAGTTTGCTGACCTGCTTGTTGTTTCTTCACACAAAGAAAAGAAGATTTGTCTGATGGTTTCTGGTCTGGCACCACTGAAAATGTGGTGGTGCAGGAATCTCAGCGTGGAGGGTTTTGTTTCTGGGAGGTGGTTGATTAGAGCTGAAGGGGCAAGTGGAGCCAAGGGGGCTCACCTGAGGAAGTCTTTTGGGAAGCTTTGGGCTTCCTCAAGAAAGAGTAATTGTTTTCCCTCTGAGGGATGGGGTCCTGGGGATCAGAGGGTACCTCCTGGGAGCTGGAGGACAAGGTAAAGTGGAGCTTTCTGGAGTAAGGGGCTGTATTTTCTCTGTGGCTGATGACTGAGAAGGAGGCTGGCTGATTGTTTGCCGTGAAAGGGTGAGAAAAAAGGCTAAAGCCTGAAGCAGGGATTTGGGACAGTGAGGACAGAGGACAAGGCAGATGTGTTTCCAGAGCACCCACGCAGTGGGGGAGCTCTGGAAGGTGGATGCAGTGCCCACCCTTGGATCCGAAGGGCTGCAGGCTCTTCAGCTGCTGAAGTTAGCAGCCAGAGCTGCTGGGTGGAAATAAATTACTGGGAAAGTTTTGTTTCTGGGGAAACGAAGCTGTTGTGTCATAAATCTGAGACCTGAAGCACAGGGAACAGGTCTGACTTTCTTTGGATAAAACCCTGAGCCATGGATTGCCCTCTGGCTGCTGTGGCCCCCTTTCCTTGGCTCTCACGTGCCATTGGCATGATCTGGCCAAAGGGTCCCTGCAGCTTTCTGCGTGGAACGCTGGAAGTTTGTAAGCCAACGGGGTAAGCAGCCCAGCAGCATCACTCAGGAATGTGAAATATTTTTCAAGTGGCTCTTTCTAGAAGTGAAGCAGATTCCTGATGTGTGGATCACGGAGAAACTTCCCCGCTGTTCCTTGGGTCAGTGGTGGGAGGCTCCAGCTCTCACCTGTCGTGTTGTACTCGCTGTACTTTCAGAGCTCTGCGCCCTCACCCTCCTTTATTGTGCTGCTTTTATTCAAATATTCCTTAGCAGCCAGGAAAACAGCAACTCCTACACATTTGGAGAATGTATACCCTGCCTCTGGAGTCACAATATGACCGATATCACTGTCTCTCTCTGCCTGGCCTCAGGTTTTATTTCCCTTGTGACCATCCCAGATTTACTGTTAAGGCACTCTTACTCCCAGGACACTTTGTATTCCAGGACAGACAGCTATAAATTAGAGTCAACAACTTTTTTTTTTTCACCAGAGACATTATTTCTTCAGGGAGAGTGGCTAGAGGGGGTAAACAGTGCTTTTCCTGACATCCTAGGAAAATCTGATTAAATAGTAGGATGGCTGTGTGCAATTTGGCTGAGTGGCCCCGGGGAGGAGGATCTAGCCAGGAACATGTGAGTGCCAAACCTGGGTGCCACTGGTTCACTGAAACCCTGGAAATTTGCATTACCTGTGAGATTTCCAGAATTCCAATACTCCAAATATTTGGGGAGAGAAATATCCAGTTTGTTGAAAACAACATTTCTTGTGAGGTTTGCCCCAATGAGTGCAGCCTGTGGTGTGTCATCATTGTAGCCTTGGCTCCCCGTAGTGAGAGGGAGCATCAGTGATGCTCAAAGGATGCACTTTGGAGCTGGATTTGTCAGTCTGAGCCTTCAGCAAGAGCTGATCCTGCCATGAGGAGGCAGTGGCTGGAGCTGGGAGGGAGAAGCAGGATCCAGCTGGATGGGTGCTCCACGGAGGGTGACGCTGAGGGTTGAAATGAGGGGCAGGAAAGGAAGGATCCACTGTCACGAGCTGTCTGATGTCTGTGGAGTGATGGGTGATGAAATTTGGAGCATGAGAAGGAGAGGGGCAGGGGGCGACTGGGTAAAGAGGAGGAGGAAGTGAGCCTTGCCCAGGGGACAGGTTGGGAGCCGCTGGTCCAGTGACCGGAGTGCGGGACAGGAAACCAGTTTCCTTTATCTGCACCTAATGGCTGTGTGACCTGGACAAGCTGTCCTACTTCTCTGTGCCTCAGTGATCCAGCGAGCAGCCAAGTGACCTCAGCACCTGCCTTCCTCTGTCAGAGCTTCCATGGGCACAATTCATCCTCACATTTCTGCCAGAGAAATCAGAATTTTCTTCCTCACTCGCTCATCACCGGAAGGCTCCTGCGCCTTCGCTGCGGAGCCGCACGGTTCCTGACAGGTTCAGGGTTAGGAATCAGCAAATACGGATGCTAGGGTTTTTCTGCAGAGAGCTGGGATGTTCAGCTGGGCTGCTGCACCTGCCTGTGCTCTGCCAGCCCTGCTGCAAAGGCTCCTTTTGCCAGAACGCCGAGGTGCCCACGACACCGGCCGGGCATCGCGGCCAGCGCCGCGCTGGGAAGGAGCCAGGGGTTATGAAATGGGCTGGCTGGGACTGGAAATGGATGGCAGCACTGAGAGGTGCCTGCTCTGGGGGATTAATGCCCATCCTGGCTGGAGCTGCTCCTCCCAGCCCTATTTGGATATATGACTTAATCGAATCGCTGCCCAATCTGTCAGTAATGAACACTAGAGGAGAGAATGCATTCCACCCTGGAGGAGAGGGCTCAGCCAAAAAGTTGCTAACTAGGTCACTGATGAGCAATCTTTCCCCTCCCTCTGTGTCATTTTTATTAATCACTTGAAAAATAGGTTGAGTAATGATTGCAAGCAACTTGTCAAGCCAATTAAAAGCAGAGAAAGGTAGGGCTGTGAAGCCGAAGACAAATGCTGTGCTGGTTTTAAATGAGTGTCTGTAAACCCCACTGACCTGTGAGCAATTGCCTCCAAAAAACCTGGCAGCATGTGTTTTTCTCAGCGTGAAGGTTTGTTTCTTCTGCATCCACAGGGCAAACAGTTCATCGTGGCCCAGAGATGTATCACCAGAGCAAAATCACTTTAAATCTGTTTTGTAGCTGCCTTAGTCTGGTTTGACTGTTAGCATGTGGATTCTCCAGTGGGGCTTGTCAAAGAGTTTAGTGCACTTTGAATGTAAAATAAAAATGCTACAGAGCACTTACTACTTACATTTTATGTAATTTGCCTGAATCTAAGCTCCCATAGTGTTGTAGTCTGCCCAGCTGGAAGATAAATTGTCAAATCTTATTTGTTGAAGGGGGAAAAGAGCTTCTAGGTAATCTCACCATGGTCTCTGTTCGGTGGGGTGAGTCTCCCCAGAGCAGATTCTCCAGGATCATTCAGCAAATTCAGCACTGGGGTTGTTTTGATTTATTTTTTTACGTGTCGGATGGATTGTGTGTGCCAACAATAAATATTTATACTCTTACATCCTTCTGCCTCTCTATCTGTGTTTTGTCTCCTGTGAGATGCGTGCCAGCGCCGTGGGTGCTATGAGACAACGTTACTCTGCTGTAGAGTGTGTGAAATCCTGCTGTCCAGGATGTTTCTTCCCATCTGTTCCTGGCTCAAATCCTCTTCTCCTCAATTTTAATCACCACTTTTGGTTACCATTCATAGATTGAAATGTGATATTAAGGAGAAGGATACAAATACATCGTGCTGCCTCTTGCTGCTGCTCTGTCAGCTGGGTGGCAATAACAAAAGGCAATTAGTGACACAAATAAGCTTTCCTGGGGGGTAGTTGAGAGCAGCCTTTCTCTAGAACTATTTATGGAACAAATGGAAAAACACATGCTTCCCTCCTGCCTAAAAGGAGTAGCAGCCCAGGGGAGGGGAGGGTTGGATCAATAACCTGACACCTCTTCAGCATTAGGGTCTTGTTTCATAGCACCTCTGAAAACTCAGGGTAGAGAAGAGTGTGGGAGGCAGAGCAGAAGTTTTGTTTTCTGCTGATGCAGAACTTGTTTAAAGCCTCCTGCACTTGCCAGCAAGGAGTCAAATGAAGCCATGATTTGCCCCCATTCCATCTTGGAGAGCTTTCCCTGCTCTCTGTGCCTCTGTTGTAGCCATCACACAATCAAACCTCTTCTTTCCAGTCTCCTTTTCCCCCTCCCCGTGCAAGTTTTTGTGTTTTTCCTGTGGGAAGCAGCCCTGTGCCTGAACCCACCTGTGTTTTTGCCCTCCAGAGTTAATGAGCTCTACGTGGATGACCCAGACAAAGACAGCGGGGGGAAAATAGAAGTGAACCTGAACATCAGTTTGCCAAACCTGCACTGTGAATGTGAGTACCCCTTTCATTTAGCAGCTTTTCTTTGTGCTTTAAGTCATACTTGAAATGGGCCCAGACTGGTACAGTGACCCTTCTTCTGTAACAGGGTGGAAATCAAGTAGCTGCAGCCTCTGCCAATATCCCATTGCCTTGTTTCAGGCCAGGGCACCTGTTTTCTTGGACCATGTGTTAATGGCTGATCTCCTTCACTGGCTTCTTTCTAAATCTCATTTCCTTTTTCTCTTTTTTTTTTTTTTTTTTTTTTTTTTTTTTTTTTTTTTTTTTNTTTTTTTTTTGTTATAGCAACCTTTTTGTGTCTGGGAGCAAGAAACCTGCCAAGTTCCATTGGGAACTCTGACTGCACCAGCTGGTCCTTGGCTCTTCCCAAGTCACCTGCCTTGTCTGCCTGAAGTTTTTCTGTTTGTGTTTGGGATTGCAGGCAGCTGGCAGGACATGGGAGGTGTATTTGTGTCAAGTAGGCAGCGTGAAAAGTTTGGTTACAAAGTCTTTCTGGGATAGCAATTTCTGACAAAGGGCATTATTAGCTCAGTTTAGTCAAATGTCAGGAAAAAAGATGTCAATTTTTTTCAAGTAAAAGCAATATGAAAGGTTTCCTATGAAACCTTCCTGTTACTTATTTCATTTTATTTTTATTTTTTTTTTTTGTCTTCTCCTTCCCACCCCTGCAGTGGTTGGTCTGGACATCCAGGATGAAATGGGAAGGCATGAAGTGGGTCACATTGACAACTCGATGAAGATCCCTCTCAACAATGGGGATGGCTGCAGGTTTGAGGGCCACTTCAGCATCAACAAGGTGAGTGGCAGAGACAGTGGGTGAGGGTGTGCTGGCAGCATCCATTTGTAAAAGTGAAAATTTGAACATGTGTGTCTCTCCTGCCGTGTGTGTGTGTTCATGAACCCGAAATTCATGTCAACTGTGGGGAGAGGAGGCTGCATGGCCAGACCCACAGGGAATATGTCAGATTAGGGGTTTTCTTCACTCTCCAAAGCAGGTAATGGAGACAGAATTGCTGAACAGAGAGGGCAGCTCTGTGCAGCAGCCCGATGTTCAGGGGATGTGCGAGAACCCTACAGATGCCAAAGGGCTTCTGTGTTTATCCTCACAACTTCTGCACCTCCAAAGCCTGACTCACTGTGCAGAGGTCTTTGGCAATGGCTGCATCCCAGCTCTCCTTTGTTCTGAGGGCTGCAGAATGACAGGAATGTTCCCTACTGGAGGCTGCCAGGGCTCCTTGCTGGGATGTTTGGAATACAGCACGAGGCCCCGCGCATGCTTGGTGGGAATGCTCTGCTTCTGTCTCAAGGAATGAAAATCCAGGCCTGGAGGAGGCTCCTCTTTGGGGTGGGTGTGTTCAGGATTGAATAATCTTCTGTGTAATGCTGGAGATGACTTGCTGGGGTGGGGGAGGCACTGGTGGGACCCGCTGATGTCCTAAGAAGGGCACACCCTTTATTCACTCCTCTTCGTGTACCACAGGCTACAGAATCCAACTTCCTTCTTTTCCTCCCAGGTCATGTTAAAGCACATCTAAAAATAACAGACAGAACATCTTGCTGATTCTGTGGCATGGAAAGGATGAGGGATTTAAAACCAGGACTTTTTCCTCATCTCTAAGCCACCAGGATCACTGGCAGCTGATAGTCCACAAAACTGGGAAAGGGCTTTTGGGAAGGTAGTCCTTGTCCAGACAATTCCCAGAGCACAGAGCTGAGATTCCTGGGGGTTTGTCTGCTGGATGTGGTGTGTCCTGCTCCACAAAAGCAGCTCCAAAAGGGGGTGCAGAATGTGGCAGTGAGGAGCTTCCTCCACTGCTGATTTGTGTCTCGTTTAGTGGCTGGGACAGCTGTCACAGGGAGAGGAGCTGACCCCAGGACTTCTGGCTCTGGAAACCTGAATCTCTTGTGTGTGACCTGGAAGTCTGCAGCCCTTGGTAGGAATTGGACAGGCTGAGCTGGGAGCTGGAGTGGGACCTGGCCAGGCTTGGAAACTTAAGCAAGGCTTGCACTCAGGTGTTGCTGTCCCAGCTGCCGAGGGAGGACAAGGTGACAGTGAGATGATGGTGTGTGCTGCTTGCTGCAGGGCCTGACACCCTGTTTGCTGAGCTTGTTTATGACACAGCTTGTGTCCACACCTGAAAGTGTTCCCAGGAATGCACTGCTGTTCCTCAAGTCATTAAATCAGCTTTCCTGAAAGCACATGGAATGGGCATGTGGCCTCCTGTGGCTCTGCTGGTGAGGTGTCTCTGCAGAGAGAGGCACCGCTTGTATAACCACCCTCCCACTCCTTGGGCCATGCCAGATTGCTCCTCAGTGTTGCTTCATTTCACAACCTTTTCTCAATAGGAAAATATTCTTGCACCCTCCATGACAGTGATTGAGCTGTGTCTGCTGAAGGACTTGAGGGTTAGTGACCTGAGAAGTGTGTGCATGCAGAGTGGTGCCATCAGAGTGACACCAGGGCTCCTCTTCTGGCTTGGAGCTGAGCCTTTAGGTGAAGCTTGTGTTTTTCAGCTCTTTGTATTTCCCTCCATTAAAAAAATGGAAAGGATGGGCTCCTGCTGGCTCCTGACAGTGGAGAAGGGGAAGATCTAGGTTAGTTTGTAAAGGATGCCCATGTGGGGCTGGTGGTGGATTTTCTCTTTATATGAAACTCATCCTTGCACACAATCTCAACATCCCCAGCTTCCTGGGCTGCTCTGCAGCAGTGGGCACGTTTGCAAATGCCAGATGTGGGAGTAAGACATTGAGCAAGAGAGACAGGAATTTTATTTTAGTAGGGGTGAAAGACATAGCCCTGAGTGCTGGGAATCCCTGGAGCTGGGAGTGAACCACTCATCATCTGCTGGTCAGGAGCATCAGCAGTGTGGGGGTGCCAGACTCGGGGGCTGCAGGACGTGAGTGTGGTGGAGTTGGTCAGGTGCAGGAAGGTATCACAGATTCTTCCACCTTCCTGGATGCATCCAGGCATTCCCATGTCACATCACAGAGCCTAGCAATGCCTTGAGGGATAAAATGTGAAATCCTGTCTTCCCTGTCTTGGCTAATTTTAGGTCCCTGGTAACTTCCACGTGTCGACGCACAGCGCGACGGCGCAGCCCCAGAACCCCGACATGACTCACGTCATCCACAAGCTCTCATTTGGGGACAAGCTACAGGTGAGTCCTGAAAATTCCCTGGCTGTAGGGGAATGCAGTGAGAGTGGTTTAATATTGGACACTTTGGTTTTATGGAAGGCCTGTGTGTCCCTGCAGCATGAGCTCAAGTCTGGAAGAGTTCACAGCTGCCACCAGCTGGGACAGGAGCGGTGTCCAGTCACAGAGCAACTGTGCTGTTTTCTTCTGAAACTGAAAATGCTTTTGGAAAACTCTGTGGCTGTCTTCCTGACACAGGCAAGGAGTTAGAAATGAGGGTTTGTGGCTCAGGAAAATCCTGTTTTTAGCAGGAGCACAGCAAACCAACCTTTCTGCCTTAGTGGAGGAGCAGTGATGCGCCCAGGGAAGATGTGTCCTCACTGCTGTGTTTACCACAGCAGCAGCCAAGCTCTTTTTAATTCACTTCCCTGTACTTGTATAGCAGACACCTAGAGTCACATTTGTTCTGTGGAACACAGGTTAGACTTAGCAGTGCCAGTTCCCTGCTGGGAAGAAGCTGAGTGCATGCACTTGCCCAGTGGATAGGGTTTCACCGGGTGCTGCAAGTTATGTAATATTACCTGATTTCTCAATAAGGACAGATTACAGCACTTCTCTAGCCTACTTCCAAGGAGCTGGCCTCACAGGTGGGAGTTCCACATGTGCACACCCAGTTTGAGACTCACCCTAAACATTGCTTACCCATAGTCTCTCTGTAATCTTCTTTCCTCAGCACAGACGTCTCATTAGTCTGCTCCTTTACACCCACTTCCAAAACCCTTTTTCATGCTAACGAGTCTAAGCGTTGCTTTGTAGTCTTCTGATTCTGCTCCCGGCTTCTTTTAGGAAATATCTTGTGTGGGAACGAGGAAATATTAGCGTATAAATAAGCTTGGCTTAATGTCTGTAAAGCACACTGAGATTATGGAAAATATTGGGTGAGTGGTAATAGGGAGTTGTGCAGCCTGCGTGGGAAATGGGCGCTCCGAGGGAGCATTCCCATTGTTTTATCATGGACTGCTGGAGTAAGGCAGCTGGAGGGTGAATCAGCATGAAGGAGGAGCCTGGAGAGACAAGCAGCAAGTGCCTTCAGTTCTTGTGGTGAGAAACCTGTCTAGCAAAGGTGGAGTTGGCTCCTGACTCGGACAAGTTCAGATGAGTATTGTCAGAGTTCAGGATAACTGCTGGGCTGAGTGCTCAGGGAGGGAGCAGGAGGTGCTGCTGGTGCTGCAGGCAAACAGCACTTCAGCAGCACAAATTAAAGAAGGATCTGTTCACCAAACAGGTGCTACCACGAGTCAGCAGGCAGTGAGAGCCAGCAAGTGTGGAGAGCTTTAAATCTGTCTAGGTGCACCTTTGAATATTTCAGGTCGTCTCCACCTGCTTTGATGTAATAAAAGCTTGTATTCCTTAAAGAGGGTGAGGAGCTTCTCATTGCCTTGTGTCATGTGCTGGGAGTTTGTGGCTTGTTACTGACTCTGCCACAGTGATCCACTGAGGGACATGCTGTGTGTTCTCCAGAAAAACCAGTCTCTTTGAAACAGAGATTTAAATATCTTCTGGCACTGAATGAGCTTTGAGTCTTCATCAGTGCTTCATGCACAATAGTGGCAGACTTCATGGAGATTTCTCCCTCATTTAGATGAGAACAAATGTAAAACCTGCAGAATTCAAACTCATGCAGTGAGTTCCTGCATGTCAGGTAACCCAGTAAGGAGAGAGGTGAGGAAACAGAAGATGTATCAGGGGCTCTCCTGATAAGGTTAAAACCAGGGCTATTCAAAACCATAATGTAGAACTCAGTAGAAATCATGATTAAAAATGCAGTATTTCCTATTTCCACATCTCTCTCTTCACTGGGTTACCTGACAGCTGGAGGTGGGAACTCATTGGTTTGAATTTTGGTCTTGTGTACACAAGGGGGAAATATGGGAAAAGTTTGAAGTGGACCTTAAAGTCTCTGGCCCAGATATTCTATAAAAGACTTCTTAGCTGTATCAAGAATGGAGCATAACACTGTAGCCTGCTCTGGGGGGCTTCTTTTTCTTCTTACACCTTTTACAGTGAGTAAAGAATGAGCACAGCTTGCAGATGTAGTTTGGGAATGGTTGTGTGAAATTCCAGCAGAGCAAAAGGCCCTTCAGCAGGATCAGCTGTTGCTTTTGCTCTGCTCCTGTTCCCAGCACCTTCCAGTTGAACTTGCTGATGATTTTGTCCCTCCAGAATTTCCTTTCTGCTGAGCAAACCCGGTTCATTGCTGCTTCCTCCATCACCCACTGCGTGGTGTTGGGAATAGGGAAATGTCCATTAGGATGAGGCAGATACATCCACGTGCTGTCAGCTGTTGAGAGGGTCTGGGGAGGAGATGGCATTGCCCTGTTGGTGAGGTGAAACTGTCACACCCATGACCAAATCCTCCTTCCAAACTCTTCTTCCCTGTTGTCTGACTTCAGGTCAGGAACTTCTGGGTTGTGGAGTTCTTTGTCCTTTCTTTGTGCCTTGTGAGCAGCACAACCTCTGACCTACAGCTGCTGCCATGGGCTTTTCCCAGTCTGGAGAGTTCACACATGGATTATTCTGTTGGTGGAGATCAGACTCCAGGTCACAGCATGTGCAGGGCATGGAAATCCTGTTACTCTGGGCAAACAGACACTCACAGGTCTGAAATCAGCTGCAGGAAAAACTGAAGGGATGTCAGTGTTGGGATGTGTCCTTCCCATCCCCAAGGCTGATGTACAGACCCAGCTGCTCTGACATGAGCCCCTCTAGAGGAGAACTCCTGAGTTTTAACCCCAGTGTGACTCCCATTTATTTCCCTTTCAGCCTGATAAATTAATTTCCCAGTTAACTCTGCAAAGCTCTTAGGAAATACCTCACGGTGAAAGTTTCACAACTGGCCTCTTCCAACTGCAATTCCTTTAACTTTGGAGTGGTTTTGAAGTTTCATCTTGTAAGGTGTTGTGAAATCAGCTTTTTCACTTGGAGCCAACCACTGTGATGATGGTCACTGGAAGATATTTGGGGTCATCTTTTACTGGGTTAAGGCTTTGTTTTTTGGAAAGGTTGAATCAGGCTGATCCCCTGGTTACAGGGTAGGGAAGCAAAGGTCAAGAGAATCAAGTCAGAGCAGAGTTTCTTCATCCTCCTTTTTGCTTTCCAGGTCCACAACGTTCACGGAGCATTCAATGCCTTGGAGGGAGCAGACAAGCTCAGCTCAAACCGTGGGTATTCCTGGGGATTGCAGCTCTCAGCCACCCCCTGCAGGAGGGAAAGCAGGGCCATTCATGCAACACTGCTGTGTCCAGGAGTCTTTCATTTGCCTCTTTAGCCAAAATGATCCAGACATTGCTGGCTGACATTTCCATTTCCTGCAGTGCTACAGAAAAGGCTTTGCCCAAAAGGTCCTTTGCAGTCCCTGTGGAGTTTTTTATCCATATCCTGTTCCTGTAGTGTCCCTTTGCTGCTGTTACTTCCACCAGAGCTTTTCTTTGTACTTATGTTGCAGATTACCTTGAGATTTCTACTCTGGATGGCAAGGAGGGCATTTTCATGGCTCTTCTTTATGACCAGCACACAAAGGAAAATTCAATGCATGCTACAGTTCAGTGTAGAGAGTTGTCTCTCAAATGTTCAGGCTCCTCCAGGGCATCAGTCCTGTCCATTTCTTGGAACAAAATTTCTGTGGCTGTTCCTGAAGCTATGCAGTTGTGGTTTGGTTTTTGGTTTTTTGGTTTTTTTACCTCCAGGAGCCAAATGTCATCGAGTTACACTTGGCTAGAGGGTCCTGCAGAGATGCCATTTCAAATTCAGTTTTAGAACTGTTTTAGCAGACACAAAAACCAGAATGAGCCATTTAAATAATGAAAAAAAGAAGAGTTAAGCTGTAGGAGAAGATGAGAAAGACATGGAAGTACACAGGTGGTGGTACCTCAGGTTTTTTTGTCAAAATGATCTCAGCCCTAACCTCAGCCAGCTCCTGATTTAACCAGGCTGTTTGTGGTGATGATAAAAGTATTACCATTTATAGTTACAAGCAGTTAGGAAGGTTCAAGTAACACGACCCTTGGGTGGGCTGTGGTCTGCAGAAGTGCTGGGTGGCTCCTGGTGTCACCCCAGTACCTGGCAGAGTTCTGAACAGAGGGCAGAAATGTGGGGTGTGAAGCTTTGTCACTGAGATCAGGAGGAGGGAGACACCCTTTTCTATGACTTGCTCCACTTTGAATTGTTCTGCTCAGTGCTAACGTGTCCTTCCCTTTCCTTCCTTGAGCACAGCCCTTGCCTCTCACGACTACATCCTGAAGATTGTGCCCACGGTGTACGAGGACATGAGCGGCAAGCAGCGCTACTCCTACCAGTACACGGTGGCAAATAAGGTAAAGGAGCAGCTGCTTCTCCAGGAGCCTCCTCTCTGCATCCCAGGGCACGTTCAGCCTCTGTGCCTTCCCCTCCTGCTCCTCTCTGTGCCCTGCACAGAGGTTTGTAGGTGAGCAGTAGCCTCTGCTGGGAGAAGGAGGAACTGAAGCTCTTCAGAGTGGGGCTTTTCCCAGTGCTGCCATTCGGGATTGAGAGGGTTTGTCCAAGCAGGTGCTGCTGCTGCTTTCGTTCCTGAGGAAGGTGTTCTTCCTCCTGGCCTTCTCAGCTGTCGGTTTAGCTGATGTGGGTTTCTGTAAATTGTGTGGGAGGTGTTTGCAGGCTGCAGGAGCTCCTGTTGTGCCTGTCAAGGTATGTCTGAATGGAGATTCTAATCCAGCTGAACACCCAAAACATCACTTCCACCTGGTTTTAGTAACAAAGCAGTCCCAGTTGTGATGGATGGATGAAACAAATAAATCAGCAGAGTTTTTAGCTTTTTACAAATGTTGATTTCACACATTAAGCCACTGAACTGTAGCAGCAAATACGTGCTAGTTGAATATTTCACAGTCCCTGCTTTATGATGGTGAATTATCACAGAATCCATTAGTTTGGAAAAGATCCAAGATCACCAAATCCTACCAGTGACCAATTCCCACTTGTCACCCAGCCCAGAGAACTGAGTGCCACATCCAGCATTTTAATAATTCAATGTATTGAATTTTTTTAAGGGAAAAAAAAATTTCCCTATTTACTTTTTAAGGTAGAAAGCATCTTCCAGTTGAAAATTATTTTGCCATTCAGGTACTAAATGAAAGTCCAAAATCTGTTTGTAATACCCAATTACTTACAGTTAGTTTGCCCTAACTGATGATTAAGGACACACTCTCCTGGACTAGTTCTCAGATTAATGTTCCTGACTTTTGGGCTGGCCTGGATGGTGTGTCTCAGGGATTTGGACATCTCCCTCTGTTCAGATTACAATGTATTTGTTCTGCTTAATGTCACAACTGCTGGTCTGATAAGACTCCTGTGACAGGAGTTCTGAAAGTAATTTGGAAAATAGACAGCAGGAGCTTATGACACTTCTGTGAGCTTGGCTGCAAATTGGGGCGTTCAGCCAAGTCTGACTCATTAGGACAGGATTGCTGGTGGGGAGAAGGGGAGAGGAAGGAAAAAATGAGGTCAGTTCTGTCAAAACTGAGGTGCTGAGAGGCACTGCTGCCTCTGTGCTTGCTTCTCGTGGTGCTTCAGCCCTTTCCTCCCACCCTGAGCAGTGGGAAAGGGAAATGGGGAGCCCCTGGAGCAGTCTGGCACAGAGTGAGGAGTCTGAAGGGGAAATTCTGTCTCCTCTCTTAGCTCCCCTGTTTCCTCACTTCCCACATAACCACTGTCCCAACGTGAGCTGCAGAACTCCAATAAAAGCCCTGAAAATGACTTGACTTGGGACTCCTGCCTCTCTTGTCATCATGGGATAAACTACCTAAAAGTAGGGAAATTTGGGATTTATGTAAAATGAATTGAAGATAAATGCTGCTTCACTAGCACATAGAGAGCAAAATTAAATTTTTTATGTCATGCTCATGAGCATCCTGTTGCTTGTTCTTTTTTCATCTTCCTGGAGTACTTGAGTCTGTTTTTGCCTCTGTGTGAAGGAGAATTGAACCAGGAGAGGTTTAATTTGCTGATATTTTTCTGTGTGCAGTTTCATCCTGGCTTTCCACAGGAGTTTTGCAAGTGGTTTGAGCATGGTTCCAGTTGATTCATACTAAGAGGGCAGAGCATTCCCATTGCTGGTCCCCGTGGGGAGGGGGCCTGACAGAGGAATGCAAGGACAAGGAGGGATTTTCAGGCCCTTACAAATTAAATTCCATTTGTTTGGTGAATGATTTACATACAAAATGTAGACAAACATATGATTTACAGAACCTGCAACCAGGCTGTTTGTGTTTAAATAGAGCAGATCTAGGATGGAGAATCAAAGACAGCCTTTCTGTTCAGTGCTGTAACTCTGAGTGAAGGTGGGAGTGATCACCATCACTCTGTCCCCAGCTCTTTCATTATCAGGAGATTGTTTTCCTGGTTGATAAGGATGGGAGGTGAGCAGTCACATTGGAATTCACTGTTTGCTTCTTTCCATCTGGTACAAAACAGTGGGGTGAGGGCCAAGCCCACGGAGGCAGTTTTATGGCAGACACTCTCTGGAGTGAGCCTGCTCACATTTTGTGCCATTTTCCCATTTTTCCCCCCAGGAATACGTAGCCTACAGCCACACCGGCCGCATCATCCCGGCGATCTGGTTCCGGTACGACCTGAGCCCCATCACAGTGAAATACACAGAGAGGAGACAGCCTTTGTACAGGTTTATCACATCGGTGAGTTACCCTAATCCTCTCCTTCTCCCTTCCTCTGCCTGCCTTTCCTGTCTCTCCTGAGCCTTTCTTGTCCAGAGGAATTGAATTTCTGCCTCGGAGCGCTGTGACGTGGTGGAGATAAAGCAGCACATCACTGGGGTGGTACTGAAGTGTCAGGTGTAAGCCCAGTGCTCTGACAACTTGATTTAATAGCTGGGCATAAAAAGAAGGGAAATGAACCTGTTCCAAAGTGCCAGGCTCTGCCTAGGCAGGATGGGCTCTATTGCAGCGTGCCAGCTTGGAAGTAAAACTGATGTGGATAGCAGGAAAACCGCAATAAACTGCTCAGTATTGATGAGATCAAATGTGCAGAGAATGGTTTGGATTGGAAAGAACCTTAAACCTCATCCCATTCCACTCTGCCATGGACAGGGACACCTTCCACTGTCCCAGGCTGTTCCAAGCCTCATCCACCCTGGCCTTGGGCACTTCCAGGGATCCAGGGGCAGCCACAGCTTCTCTGAGCACCTGTGCCAGGTCCTGCTCACCATTTTCCACCCCAGAGTCATCCTGGTCTCACCTTGAGAGGTTTCCTTTGTTCAAGTGAGGGAAGGAGAACTGTTAAATGACACAGAGCTGCCTGTCCCTGCTATCTGCTGCCATTTGGGTGATTTTTATAGTAAATAGGAAGAAAACTGGCAGTGGAAATTTTGCCAGCAGCCACTTCTCTCCTCTCCTACAAGACACTGAATTTTTTTTTTTTACACTGAGTGTCACTCAGTGCTGCTGCTTGGCTTAATATGGGAATGCCAGTTCCAGGCATTTACTCCTGGGTAGAAGTGGAGAAGAGCTGCATTATCAAATTCCAGAGGTGTTTTCCTGACGAGTTACATTTGGATCTGTCCAGAGAGCATCCTGCAGTCCTGATCTCAGCATCCAGAACAAAGCTGTGCTGGCCAAACTGCTCATTAGGCAAAGAGCTATTTAAAGATCCTCCAGAACTAAAAAAAAATATATCTTCAGGGAGTTGGCTTAAAATTGAAGCTGCAGTGAGCTGTGCCAGTAAGGCATGATGGAATGTGAAGCAATTGATAAATTGGATGGAGTGAAGATCTCAAATTCTGGTTTTTTAAACCATTTGACTGTTTTAATTGGAAAAAAAAAAAATCACATAAACAGTGTGAAGAAACTTGAAGATTTTGATTTTGCAACTTGTGATAAACAGCAAGTTCCCTTCACAGAACTTCAGACAGTGACTTCTGGAATGCACAAATAACCAGATAAGGGGGCTTGAAGTTAAACCTAAATGTCGTGGTGAAAGACTTTCTCTTCTTAGTGTGTCTGCTTGCCTTCAAAACATAATCCTAAACAAGGTCAAACATCAGCATTTCATGGCTTGGCATCTCCTTCTGCCTCAGCTTCTTTGCATAAAATTATGCTCCCAAAGGTTTCTTACACATCTTGTTGGGGGTGAGGGTGTGGAGGTGTTTTCATAGGAAATGATTTGATAGCTGGGATTATTCTTTCATTTTATTATCAGTGTTGATTCACCGCTGATCTGCCATTATATGCTTATAAAAAGCATCTTTTTTGAGTTGATGAGTTGACATAAGGGATCACAGGACAGGAATTTCCTCCCTGGTTGCCACAGTGACATTTTGGATTTGTATCTCATTTGAATTTGTATCCCATAACCTCAAAAACTGAAATGTGTGTTTCCTCCTGAGGATTCAAAAATGGAACACCGGTTCCACTTCTGTTTCTGAAAAGATTTAAAGGTTGATTAATTTTCATTAAATAAGAATTTCAGTTCCTCCTCTTCCCCAAAATGACAGTCCTCTCCACACACCATATTCCTCACTGGACTGAGTCTGAGTGTTGAATCACTGTCTTTAAAGGTAGCCAGGCACTTCCTGGCTGCTGGGCTGCTTAAGGAGAGTTTTGCAGTTGATTTTTTGGCTGTTTTCTTTGGTCTTGTAGATGTCTGTGGAGCCAGGCAGCTCCCTGGGGGCTGTTCCTGTTGGGTGTCCTTGCTCTGGAGGATGAGGATGATGCTGCTGCTGGCAGTGGCTGTGTCAGGACATCCCACAGGTGTGACAGACACTCCTGGTGTGGAGGCAGAGCCCTGTTCCAGGGGCTGGATTTGCCTCTCAGCCTGGGCTGGGGCCCTGCTGAGCTCCTTTGGGCCAGGGCTGCAGTACAGGAGGGCAGCCTTGGCTCTGTGTTACAGCTTTGCAGAGGATCAGAACCTCCAGCCCTGCCCTGTTTGGATGACATGAGCTGTTCTTTACCCCCTTCCTGTATCTCCAGCCTGGCCTTTTGCATCACAGTTGCTCTGGAGACCAGTTAGTGATGAGCAGCACTGGGCTGGGGGCCAGCAGGGACTGGGCTGGGGCGTGTGGAGTCACTGCCTGGCCGTGGAAAGCATCAGCAGCTGTTCAGAAACCACAGGCTCTGGGATAGGGGCTCCTTCACTGTTCACTTGGGCTCCCCTGCAGCTTTCAGTAAATTTAAATTATTCCTGGGATGGGGGGTGATCCTGGGGACTGCAGAGAGGCGTGAGGGGGGTCAGTGCTGGAGGGAAGGACACACTGCTGAGGAGTGTTGGCTCTCCAGCAGAGAGCCAGAGCCATCTCCTGCTGCTGCTGGCAGGGTTATCTGATGCTCTTTGGCACTCATGGCTTTGCCCTCCAAAACTTCAGCACTGCGAGGAGCAGCCTTAGAGCCCTGCAGCAGCACTCCCACATCCTCTCTGTCCCCCTTCTAACTCATGCCTGCTCCTTAGGTTTTTGTGGTGTGAAGAATTATCCTCATTTTCTGTACCATGTGAGAGGTGCTTCCTGTTGGTTTAGCTTAAGTTTTTTGGGTTTTTTTACTCTACGTGTCATGCTCGAAAAGGTTCAGTACTAAATAAGATTTTATATTACTTGTGGGTCAGTGCTGCCACTGTCACTGTTCCATGAGTTTGCCAGGGATTCTGGAGTTAACCACAGACACTTGGCAGAGTGTTGAACACAGGGGTTTTTTGCCTGTCAAAGTGCACTGTTTAAAGTCAACTCATCCCTCAGAAAGAGAAGCCATTCAAGACCTCCTGCTTGAGGTTATGGAGCAAGGGGAAAAGTTTCACTTCTGAAAATTCATGAGTTCCTGTAAGTGGCCAAACTGAAAGAAGGTTTTATCATGAGATCAGTGTAAGGGCTGGGAGGGGAGAGCAGGCAGAAAAGCAGCCAAAGTTCTGCTGGAGCATTCAAAATCCAAAGAAATTCCTTTTCCTGGTATGAGAGGACTCCTCTGGCCTCTAGGTGTGAAAAAAAAATTAAAACTGGGAATAATGGAGGGTGAGAAGTGGAGCAGAGTGGTTGCAGGCAGTCACTTCAGCCAAGGGAACAGGTACTGGCAGGTGACACAGAGTCCTGTGGCATCTTTAAAGCCAAGATGCTGTTCTGCAAGATGTGCTGAAAATCTCAGGGTGGGATTCTGCAGTTTACCTTAGTAGGAATTGCCTGAGGGTCCTACTGGTCCCCTCTGACTTTAAAAGTAATTTTCAGGCTTTAGGACATCCCAGAGGAGCAGTTGTGCATCTCACACTTGCCTTTCTGCCACCTTGCTTGCAACCTTGCCTCCTCCTGTATCCACTCGTGTTTTCCTTCAGGCACGAGCCTGCATCCCACTCTGCTGTGCTCACCTTCTCTTCAAGGTGCTTTCCTCGTGTCCAGAGGGCTCTCACTGCTGGGATTATTCCACTTCTGTGTCTCTTTCCCTTCATCCTTTACTGGCTGGGCCTGAGTCAGGCACACCTCATGGAGCTCAACGCAGATCATGCCCAAGAATTTATTCCATTAAACCTAAGGAAGTGCCTGATGCCTGCTTCCCATACGTATTAGAGCTGTGATGATAAAGAAACACTGGTGCTGACCTAGAGCCCAGCACTGGTCACAAGGACTCCAGGCCCTTTTTTCGTCACCAGGACGCAAAGCTGTGTGTGCAGGAGGCCCCAAGCCAGTGCCAGGTGTGTGTGACTCATCCCCACTCAGCACTACAGAGCTCTGCAGATGAATTTCTATTTTTTTTTTTTCTATTTTCCTGCTGCACTGAAGTCAGATTTTCCTGCTGTGTGATGCAGGATCTGGCTGTTGGACGGGGTTTGTGTTTGTGGTGTGACATCTCCCGTCAGCTGAGCTGCTCTGAACTGAAATAACCCAGCTCCGTGGTGGGCATTTCCCCTGGGAAGTCACCCTGTGCCCCGAGGGACAGCAGGGAGGGGGCCACAGGGGCAGGAGCTGCACTTGCCCCTAAAAATCCTGACTTTACCTCAGGCTGGTGCTCTGCTTTTAGCAGATCTGCTGGAATGCTGAGTGTCCTGCAAGAGCCACATTTCCTGCAGCTCCCCATTTCACTGACTGTTCATATCTTGGTTAAAATACCCATGGAAAGGAGCTCACTGTTACTGAGCTGTTTGTTCCTTCCCCTCAGTGCTGCTGCTGCTGCTCTTACCTTGTTTTTTGTCTGTGACTTTGCCCATGGGGTGTTGTGTGGGAGAAGAGACGTGGCAGGGGGTGTGTAGTGTGACACCTTCTGTGCCAGCTGTGTTGCAGATTTATAACATTTATCATAGAATTATTTAGGTTGTAAAGAGCTCCAAGGCCACCGAGCCCAGCCTGTGCCCCATCCCCAGCTTGTCCCCAGCCCAGAGCTCTGAGTGCCACCTCCAGGGATGGG
>NC_031782.1:2226843-2238558 GCF_001522545.3 Parus major
CTCCCTCAGGAATTCTCCAGCCCCTTCCCAGCTCCCTCAGGAATTCTCCAGCCCATTCCCAGCTCCGTTCCCTGGCTCCAGCCCCTCAGGGTGTCTCAGGTCACCCAGAACTGGACACAGCACTCGAGGTGTGACCCCAGCAGTGCCAGAGGGACAATCCCTGCCCTGCTCCTGCTGTCACGCTATGTTTGACACAAAAACATCTGAGTTATGCTCAAGGCTGGCTTCCTACAAACCACCTGGAGGGGAGGCAGGAGTCGAACAGCACAGGAGGGGAAGGAAGTCCCAGGGTGCCACCAGGCAGCGTTCACATGGAAAGTGTGATGCACCACAACGTCACCTAAAAATGTTACCAGCCATGTTCTAATTGCACAGCTCTAATTTCCTAACTCACACATTTTTTTACTTCAGAACTGTGATGTTCCTTTAATTTGGTCTTTTACACTGTGTAGGGTGAGGTGGTTTTGAGAGTAACAACACTGGGTTGTGAGAAGGGGAACCAGACATGGAGTTTATCTCCTGACAAGGAAAAAGGGGATTTGTTTTGAGCTAGGAGCTGAAGGAGAGAGTAATCCCAAACCAATGAGACATTGTAGCAGGGAAATACCTTGTACTGCTGGTCTTCTCCAGCCTAAACAATTCTGTGATTCTGTTTCCACAAGGCCTCTGGTTTGACAGAATGCACAGAATATTTCTGTTTTTGTAGCACTTGAGAAGTGAAGGAGGCTGTTAATGCTAATCAGGAGATTCATTTTTTCCTTAACCGTGTTCTTGGGAGTAATTGTGTGTTTTAATTTGACCCAAGATCCACATTTTGTGTGGGAAACTTTGTCCCACCATGAGTTAAGCTGGCTGCTGTCAGCAGCCCTTGTCATGGAAAGCGTTAGGCAGAGCTGTGGTGTCACTGGGAGCTGGGTCTCTCTGTTACTCACTGCCCTCCACATGTGCTATTTCACTATCTTTTGCCTGTTTGTAAATTATTGTCTTGTGAAAAGGGGAAAAGACTACAAGACTGTGGTGTTTACAACAGAAAAATGTAGTAGTAGGAAGATGTGAGCAACACAGAGCTTCTAGAAAGCTGAGTTAGGTGGAGTTGAGCCCAGAAAGAAGCAGTGTTCGTGCTGTGGGAGCTGGGATTTGTGATGGGCTCAGGCTGTGAGCAGTTCAGCACTAATTTATTCCACTGTAGGGAATGGTTTTTGGGAATGGTTCTGGTGTAATTCCATGCCCAGCGCTGTCACCCAGCTCTTACAGTGCTTCCAGAAAATCCCCCAGCAGCAGGATCCCTCCTCCAGTGGAAGCTGTGTAAAAGTTTCCCTCATTGCTGACAGACATCTTCTCTCTGTGTAATTCCAGATATGTGCCATCATTGGAGGAACATTTACTGTAGCTGGGATCCTCGACTCCTGCATTTTCACAGCATCAGAGGCCTGGAAGAAGATCCAGCTGGGCAAAATGCAGTAGCAGTGAAACTCTACCCTCAACTCCAAGGACAGGAGCAAAGATTGAGAAGTCTACCACTACCTGTTTTTGTCTTTATTTTCTATTTGATTGAATCAGTATGTTTTTCTCTAATCAGGCTGCTCAGTGAAGACATCTTCAACAAATCAAAGAAATCTCCATGCATTTCAGAGCTCTGAGAGGGAAAAATCAGTGGAATCAGGGTGTGGATTTCGATTCCCTCCCCCCAGAAAGAGAGGTTGAAATGCCATATGAGATCTAAGTAAGGATGGCAGCCTGTCCTCTGGGAGGTTCCTATGGCAGTGTACAAACTAGGGAGTAGGTGGCAAAGGGCTGAACTGTCCTGTGGCACTTTCTGGAGGTCTGTTGGATTTGCATGATCAGACAATCGACTTTTGTACAGGGCAAAATTACACATGAGGAAGAAATTCCACCCGTGGTGCCAAAAAGGTGATGTATCTGTTGGTGAGGAATGGAAAGTGTTAGTCCCCACAGCAAACCTAAGAGACAGAGGGCAGAAATAACACATCAAGAAATGTTTTGTGCTTCTGTTGAAAGCTCAGTCATTCAGATACAGCCTTTTAAACAAAGTGAGAAAAGGAAGCCTTCCCCAGCTACCTTTTCCTGAGTAATCTGTGATCCTAGCAGTGGAGGGCATTTCTTTTACTCTGGATGTAAAAGTGGTTTCATTTCTTCCCACTAACTGAATATCCAGTCTTGTGTTTACAGGTGGCATGAAGTAAAAACCAAACTGAGCAACACAGTTTTATGTGGCCTTTGCTTTGAAAGGGAATAGTTGTCTTTACAGAATTAGCTTTTATTTCCTCTGTTTCTAAACACAGACCACCCAAAAGTCTGGATTCTGCATTTCTGCTATATTATTGCTGGTGGTGTTTTTTTTTTTGAAAAGAAGTTTTATATTGTCTGTGCTCAGAAAAATGGTGCAGCCATCTGGGTGGATGAGCACAGCCTCCCCTCTTGCTTTGTGTGTGTGTGTATTCAATACACCTGTCAAACACAGGAATTCTGACTTTTCAGGATTTAAGGTGCCTCCTTTTTCCTTTGAAACTCAGTCAGGAGTCTTTTGTGAGCCCTGGGCTGACACTGTTCTCCCACAGGTACACAGGGCAGCATTCCCACAGGCTGACCCTTGCTGGGAATTTTGTTTGATCCCTTAAAATGGTACCTGAGCTTCCCTGTCCTTTCCTTCAAGCCTTGTCTTCTGGAGCCTCCAAAAAACGGAGGTGTGAGGGGAAAACTCCTGCCAGGAGTGTCTTGCATGTCGTGCTGGGCAGGAGGTCACAAAAATGAGACCAAATGCCCACCAGTGCATTTTTCCAGAGCCTCATCAATGTTCCTTGAGTAGTGACAGTCTCCGCATGCCTTGTGAATGTCTGAGCTGAGGATAAACAAATTTTAAATCTTTCAGGATGGATTAAAAAAAAATAATAATAAAATCATAAAATAAAAATCTTGAACTCAGTGCTGTAAATTCTGAGATGGGTGCAGGGTTTCTCTTGGATGATATCCATTGCCTTTTCCTAGAGGCAAAATATCCAAACTTTTATGCTGTGATGATATGAATAGTTGAATATTCAGTGTTATTGTTAGAGTCAGATGCATTTCAAAAGAATTCCTGATTGTTGAAATTGTCTCATTGCTTTGGAAGTAGGGATGGTGTAGCCAGATTTATCCACCCACCAAAAAGAAGCAGCCAGCTGCTGTCCCCCTGCCATGCTCTGCCCTGTAGGGACTTGGGACAGCATTGGAATTTTTCCCTGTTCTTGCTCTGGGCTGATTGCTCTTAGTTAAACTGGATTGTGTAACTTCCTGTACCCCTTCATCTATGAATAGATTTTTTTTATTTTTTTTTTACTCTTTTTTTTTTAAATTTTTTTATTTACAAAAAAATTACTTGAAAATGAGATCTTGTGTTCATTTGGGGTGCGTGCCTGCGAGTGGAACCCTCTGGACGTGGGATTTTCCATGGCAATTGCTTCTCCTGCTGGCTGAAGGATTTCCTCTAATCCACTGTGACCAGCTGAAACTCACAGCTAAAATGTCCTAATTTTTCCTTTTGGATTTGATGAGCCTTTGCTGACAGCTGGGGCACAGTGGATTACAGTGATGAGATTTTTAATATTTTAACATCTTCCTTAAGCTGAGATTTATTTAGTGCATCCTTCTGAGCTGAGCAAGGGGAGATCTTTGCAGTACAGTTCATTTTCTGAAATTTCTCCTGTGGTACAGTTTCTTTGACACAAGCAGAGGTTTTTGCAGATTCCTCGTGTCCCCTGGTGTGTCATTCCCATCCTTCTCCCCATTCCCTGTCTGGATTAAACTGCCTCCTGTGCAGTCCAGGCCAGTTCTCTAAACCAGACCAGAGAAATTGGTTTGTTTGGGTTGGTATTTTGGGGTTTTTTTTGGAAATAAACAGACTTCAGTGTGCCTGCTGTCTCTGCCAAAATATCCCCTGCAATAAGTAATAAATCACAATTTTGGTTTGTTGGTTTTGGTTTTTTTTTTTATTAGAGGTAGAAATGGAAACCAAACTGTACTCAAGTTCTGGCAGGAGAAACAGTCAGTACCTTGGTTCTCTAAACCAGCTGTAAGCCTCTGAGTGCTGCCAAGCCAAGGCCACCTTCTGGGGCTGTTGGAAATTGTGTGAGCTTTTGTCCTGAGAATTGTCCTTCAGACCTGGCTGGCTCGGTCCCACCGTGCTACTGCATCGTGTGTTTACAGAGGAATCTGCTCCTCATCTCTCCAGATGTGAGAGAGGCACTTACTGCCTCTGCACCCATGAGATCTCACTTTTATTCTTCATTTTCTGAAGAGAAAATGAGTTTAGTCGTGCTTTTAAACGTCCTTGCAAACTAAAGAATTTCGAGTCAGAGCAGAAGGAAAGCCTCATTTGGAGGGTTCTGACTTTGCCCTTTCATGTCAGTGTTTTGACAGAAGTATTTGGGTTTCCAAGAAAGACATCCCTGTAGGAAATATTTGAAACTCCCATTTTAAATTATTCCCTGTAACTCTTGACTCCACCCTACGGTGAGAACTTGAGGCATAGGATGCTTTGCAATGGTGGAATTAAAAACTTCCAGCTCTAGGGAAAGTTATTAGGTGTATTCTAGGCAGTATCTGGACTGCTGAAGAGGATTTTTAAAAGAAAATAAAATGGAAATGGGGTACAAAAATCCGGGAGAGATGCATCTGTGAATGTGTGATCTGATCTCTCGAATACTTGGATTTATGTGCGCTGTAAAAAACGAGATCTGCAACGTAGGTGGCCCTGTCTGCCTCCAGTTCCTGAGTATTTCTCATTCAGTTCTCATTCTTCCCCTGAGTGACACATGGGCTCTCGGGGCTGGGAATGGCTGTGATGAGTCTCTGCTTTACAAAAGTTGTTTGAATTTGCAGTTTAGGGATGTCAGTGAGGGGTTTCTCCTCGGAATGTGGGAGAGGGGCAGGGAGGAGGAGCAGCCCTGCCATGTCTGGTACAGCAATGTTTAAAGCACAAGTCTTTTACATTTCTACAGTGGAGACTGTTAAGGAGTTCTGGCATTTGTCTTTTTAATTTGCAACCTTATGTTAATAAACTGTTAGCCTTTTTAGTTCCATAATTAAAAATAAAACTCTTACGTGTTTCCATTGGCTCCTTGTTGCGCTCCTGTTGCAAAATCAATCTAAAGGGGCTTTTTCTCTTGTTTTTAATTGTGATTTCAGTGAAGTGAGCGTTATCACACAGTGAAATAACTGGGAGCCAGGTCATTGTGGTGAAAGTTAGCACGAGGCTCTTTTGTAATCGGCCCTGAGTCATGTCTGGACATTCAGTGCTCGGTTTTGTACAGTACCAAGTGTCCCAACCTCCCTTTTTTTTTAAGGAAAGGTGAGTGAACTGTGCTTGGAACTTGCTAGGTTTGGCTTTAGTCATTGTGTTCCTTGGTATATGAAATAACCCAAATTTTGCCCCCCTCCTCCTTTAATGTCCACTTGGCCTTGCCTCAGAACCATTTAGAAAGAAGTCTCTGAGGCAATTATTAAACAGTAAAAGGTTACAACACAGTGAGCTTGGGCTCAAGATCTCTGCACCATCTTAAGGAACAAATTCCCTTTATGTTGGTGTGGATCCTTGTGAAGGAAGAGGAGCCTGTTCCAGTGTTTGGAACTCACATTTCCACAAGTGATGGGGTGGTGCTGAAAGTCCCTTGTTCTATAAATGGTAAATAAAGGTGTTTGTCCAAATCCCAGCCTGGTACAACTCAGTCCCAAACTTTCCCAGCCTATCTTTATAAAAACCCAAGCCAAACCCAACCAAGCTGTGTCTCAGCCAATTAATTGGATAATTTCTACCAATTTTCACTGAGAATAAATTAATCTCTGTCCCAAAAAGATGTACTAGGGCCACATTTACCTGAAAGGGAACTGGTTTGTGCAGGTGAGCTGCTTTACAGGGACAGGGATGCAGGTGACAGTGACACTGGAGCAGGGGAATTTGAACCTGGCAGAAGGGGAATTTGTGTCCCTGGGGGCTGAGGGACATGGGGCCGGTGTCACTGGTGTCCCTGGGGGCTGAGGGACATGGGACCAGTGTCACTGGTGTCCCTGGGGGCTGAGGGACATGGGCTGGGCAGGAGGAACCAGTTTTCACCCTCATTCGTGGAGAGAAGTGACTGCTGGTGAACAGCAGGGGAGGGCTGAGTGGAGAGAGGGATGCACAGGTGAGGATGGGGACAGTGCCCAGGTGAGGATGGGGACAGTGCCCAGATGAGGACAGTGCCCGGGTGGGTGGCAGGTCCTGCACCGCGGGTGATGCCCAAATGGGTACCAGGAGGTGATGCCAGGTGGATAGCGGGGTGTGATGCTCAGGTGTGTCCCGGGTCTGTTCCAGCTGTGTCCTGGGTGTGTCCCACGTGTGTCCCGGCTCTGTCCCAGCTCTGTACAAGGTTTGTCCCAGGTGTGTCCCCGCTCTGTCCCCGCTCTGTCCCCGCTCTGTCCCCGCTCTGTCCCCGCTCTGTCCCCGCTCTGTCCCCGCTCTGTCCCCGCGGTGCCCTCCGGCCGCCAGGGGGCGCTGCCGTGGCGCTGCCGGAAGCGGAAGCGGAAGCGCTCCTGGCTCCTCTTCCGGGCTGGCGGCGCGGCGGCGGCAGCGGGTGAGGAACCGGGAGCCGGTATCCGCGGCCATCCGGGGCCATCGGGGCCATCTCCGGCCGGCGGAGCCTCCGCGGGGCAGCGGCAGGGAGCGGGAAGGGGCTCGGGTGGCCGGGGGCCCCCCCGGAGCTGCGGGACGGGGAGAGCTCGGGCTGCGGGGGCTGCTCGGCCTCCTTCAGGCTGCGCTTTCCTGATGCATTTCTGAGTTACCGCAGCCCAGCCCGCATGGGAGGCACCAGTGCGTGCAATAAAAACTTGCGGAATTGAGCAAAAACAAACCTTTGATTTAATTTATCCCTGATATAATTCATCCTTTGCTGTGGGTGTCCGTGGCAGTGCTGTAGTGCAGTTATTAACATTGCGGAAAGGCCAGAAGTAGCTCGGATTTGCAGATGTTTTACCTGTACGCTCTGGTGAGGAGCATTATTGGAGGTGCTGGGGCAGACTCCTCTCTGCAAGCCCAAAATAGAGATTTTTATACACGGATATAAATGAGAGCGGTGTGACTGCGGGGCAGGACCCAGCTGTCCTGAGTGCTGAGAACGGGGAGTTTGGGACTGGAAGGATGGTCTGATGTGCACGTGTGTCACTGTCAGGCAGGAAAGAGGCTTCAGCCTTCCTTGGAGGCCGGGATATCAGGGTTTCTTGATCAGTGGTGGGATTAAAAATAGTTGGAATTGTTTTTTTGTGTCGTGGCAGACTCTGTGGGCTGGGGTGATGAAATGTAGTGTGTGTGTTGTGAGCACCTCTCCAGCTGTTGGGGTGTTTTTTATTTCAGCCAAAATGAAGTTCAACCCCTTTGTGACCTCGGACCGCAGCAAGAACCGCAAAAGGCATTTCAATGCCCCCTCCCACATCCGCAGGAAAATCATGTCCTCGCCCCTGTCCAAGGAGCTGCGCCAGAAGTACAACGTGCGCTCCATGCCCATCCGCAAGGACGACGAGGTCCAGGTACTGCCCTGCCCCGGCTGCTCTGTCACACCTGAACTCCTCTCTCTGGAGTTTCCAGGAGGAATTTCTCCATGGAAAAGGAGCTCAGGCCTTGGAACTGCCCTGGGAGGTTTGGAGTGCCCGTCCCTGGGGGTGTCCAAGGAAAGACTGGATGTGGCACTCAGTGCTCCAGGCTGGGGATGGGTCATAATTTGGATTTGATGATCTTGGAGGTGTTTTCCAAGCCAGCTGATTCTAGGATTCTGTTTTCATGTGCAGCCTGTGTAAAGGGAAGGACAAGACAAACTCATATTGGTGCTGGAGCTTTGCCCTCAGCATGGCAGAAATAATCTAAATTAATCAAGTCATGACTTGGGCTATCAAGTGTTCCTTAAATTGACCTCAGTGACAAGGATTATAGCAGGAGCACAAGCATTTCAGCTACGTGAACTGATCATTGTGCTGAGCTAAAAACTTTAAACAGTAAAACACAAATCAAAGAATTGTTCATTTTTTATAGACTGTTTGCTACCTGTGATATTTGAAAGATTAGATTAGAAATGGGTCCAAGCTGAGTGGCTTTTTTATATAAAACACAGTGATAGGTGAAAAAATAGGGTAAGAGGTGTTAAAAAGGGTTCTCTCTTTAAGATTTACTGCAGGGAAAATGGGGGAGAAGCAAATCCTGATGTTCCATGTTAGTAATGCTGAAATTGTCCAGTCACTCATGTCTTTGTGGCGTGTGTGTGCAGGGAGCAGAGCTGGGGGAGCATCCTGTGCAGCTCAGCTGGGTGGTTCAGTCACAGTTTGTGAGATGGGGTGTTTTTGGGTGTGGCTCAGCGTGTTTGCTGTGTGCAGGTGGTCCGAGGACACTACAAGGGGCAGCAGATCGGGAAGGTGGTGCAGGTGTACAGGAAGAAATACGTGATCTACATCGAGCGCGTGCAGCGGGAGAAGGCCAACGGCACCACCGTGCACGTGGGCATCCACCCCAGCAAGGTATGGGGCACCTGGGGGCTCTGGGATGGGGTAGAACTTGGCACCAAGGGGTGGGGATGCACCTGGCTCAGGGCAACCCCCGGGATCAGCTAGGGGAGAGCTGGACCTGCCTTGGCCCCCTGGAGCCCCCCATGCCCTGGGCTGATCCCCCAGCCTGGGCAGCAGGGAAGGGTTGGGATTGTGTCCCTGTGCCCTGCTCAGGTGAGACCTCACCTGCAGAGCTGCCCCAGCCTGGGACCAGCACAGGGAGCACCTGGAGCTGCTGCAGAGAGCCCAGAGGAGGCTCCAGGATGAGCAGAGGGATGGAGCAGCTCTGCTGGGAGGAAAGGCTGGCAGAGCTGGGATTGTTCAGCCTGGAGAGGAGAAGTTTTGGGGTGTAACAATTGTGGCTTTTTAGTGCTTGATGGAGCTACAAGATGGAGAGAGAATTTTAAGGGCCTGGAGGGATATGACAAGGGGGGTTGGCTTTAACTGCCAGAGCAGGGTTAGATGGGATATTGGGAAGGAATTGTTTTCCACGAGGATGGGCAGGCCCTGGCACAGGTGCCCAGAGAAGCTGTGGCTGCCCCTGGATCCCTGGAAGTGCCCAAGGCCAGGTTGGACAGGGCTTGGAGCAGCCTGGGACAGTGGAAGGTGTCCCTGCCAAGAACAAGATAATCTTTAGGTTCTCTCCAAGCCAAACCATTCTGTGAATAAGGAATGGAGATGCTGTCTCAAGGAAATGTTAGGGTGTCATGAGCAGAGATGTGAGTTGAAACCACAAACTCCTCATTGTTTCTAGGACTAGGAAGTTGCTAAAACACTTCATAATCTTGCTAAAATACATCTTTGAGGAGACTGATGTTTTCAAAGCACAAAATGGATCACTTAAAACAATCCTTTATCTTTGCAATGTGGCACTTGCACTGGATGAGGAGATGTTGGAGAGGCTTAAATAGATGCTCAGAATTGTGATTGTTCTTGCAGGCAATTGTGAACTGAATCCTGAATCTGGGCTTAGCCTGAGGTTTTTAGAGCTGGTGAAAACCAGGCTAAGCCTGTTCACATCATAACAGGAAACATTTCAAGCTAAACACAAGAACTAGCCAAATCCTGGTTTGAAGCAGATGAATTCAGTCTGCTTCAGCCTTGCCATGTGGGCACAAAGATGGAAGTGTTGGTAGAAAAAATCCAGTTGTAACAGGTTTTCTGGTGTAAATGGTTGGCATGGTCAGCAGAGGGAGGGCACAAATATTCCAAAACATCACGACTTGTGTGCAGCAACAACATCTGACTGGCAAGGTGACATTGTGGTGGAGCCAGTGCATGTATCTGTGCTGAATAGCAGCGAGAGAAACCAAATTCTTCGCTGGTTCTTCACCCTCTGAAAATTTTCATTAATTAGAAACTAGACCTCAATAAAGCTTTGCATAAAGATTCTGGTTATTAATGCAAAGAGAGCAGAGGAGTGTTTTGGTACAGACTTGCAGTGGGCTGTGTGAACAGTTTGTACCTCTCCAGAGCAAAGAGGTGGGAATTAAAAGAGACCTAAATGCACAAGGAATGAAGGAGAAAATGTGCCTATATGGGAATTCTAGGATTTGCTTCTGTTTTCCAAGTAGTGCTTTTAATTTCTTTGCCATTTTGAGGAGGCAGGAACAGGACTTGTTGGATAAATTCTTCCCTGGGAAGCAAAGGGTGCCTGGAGAAGCTGTGGCTGGCCCTGGATCCCTGGAAGTGTCCCAGGCCAGCTTTAACTGCTGCCTTTGTGGAGATGGGATCAGCTCTGTGCTGTGGCTCAGGTGGATTTGGTGTTGGTTGCTGTTCTTCCCTCTGGACAGGGACCCTGAATTCCTTGTGCTCTCTCCAGGTGGTGATCACCAGGCTAAAGCTGGACAAGGACCGCAAGAAGATCTTGGAGCGTAAAGCCAAGTCCCGCCAGGTTGGCAAGGAGAAGGGCAAGTACAAGGAGGAGACGATTGAGAAGATGCAAGAATAGATGGTTTCCTGATTGACACCATTAAAAAAAATGCTAAAATTCAACCCCTTGTGTGTCTTCTTTCAAAAATCTTGATGTGTCCTACTCAGCATTTAAATATTCCTTCTTGTATTTTGACTTTGTAAAAAAAGACGTTAAATTTAATAACTTTGTACCTGTTTTTACTGTTAAAAAACCCTGTTTTTTCCTTGTAAAGAAATATTTCAACCAACCTGAAAGAGCAGTGCAATCCTGAAACACCCACCTTAACAGTAATTGTATTTCTGTCTCTTCATTAAATGTGTCCACGTTTTTTCTAATATTAACATGTTAATTCTGTGCACTGAATATATAATTAATTCAGGTCTTATATTAATGGCAGAGCTTGAGGACAAGTTTATGGAGGCAGAGCTGACTGATTTGGGGAGGGATGGGGTGAAGTAGTCTCAGGGCTGTTGGTGGTGTTATTTTGGATGAATTCTCTGTGAGAGATTTTTCCTGTCCCTTTGTACCTCCGTAATTGAGAGTTGCTGCTGTGTTGAAAGCAGCCCAGCAGTTAAGTGAATTCACTGGCTCAGTGAATGGCTCTCTGATTGCTGGTACAGAGGGAAGGAAATTCATCTCTCTCAACAACAATGCAATCTGAAACAGAGGATGCTGGCACTCGAGGAAAATGGTGTTTTAGAAGCCATTCACAGGCCTGGCAGTGAAGCTGTGGTCTGTCAGCCGTTTCTCTCATGAAGGCTCAGAGGTTTTGTCCCTCCGGCTCGTGCTGCTTAATAGGAAATTTCTTCACCTTGAGTGGGTGTTTGAGGGATTCTGTGAGGTTTGTTTATTACCGGGACCTTTCCAGCTGTGGAGCTGCTCTGTGGGATGGTGTCCCACATCCCCAGTTCCCCGAGGAGCTCAGAGCCAGCCCTGGCCCGGCAGGAGCTTCGTGTCCCTTTACTCGGCAGCCTGTAGGGGATGGGGAGCCGAGCGGGGCTGGAGATCCCACCGGGCCCGATCCCAAAGCAATCCCGATCCCACAGCAGTCCCCGATCCCACAGCAATCCCGATCCCACAGCAGTCCCGATCCCACAGCAGTCCCGATCCCACCGGGCCCGATCCCACAGCAGTCCCCGATCCCACAGCAATCCCGATCCCACAGCAATCCCCGATCCCACAGCAATCCCGATCCCACAGCAGTCCCCGATCCCACAGCAGTCCCCGATCCCACAGCA
>NC_031782.1:2238909-2251327 GCF_001522545.3 Parus major
CCGCGCGCTCCCGCCGTGCCCGGTGACGTAGCGGGCGCTGATTGGCGGGCGCGGTGAGGGGCGTGGCGAGAGGCCCCGCCCCCTCGCCCCTCGGAGCGCGGCCATGGCGTACGGCGGCCTCGCGGTGCCCATCATCGTCATGAGCGTGTTCTGGGGGGTGGTCGGCGGCGTCCTGCCCTGGCTCGTACCCAAGGGGCCGAACCGCGGGTGAGTGACCGGGGGGCGGCGGGCACCGGGCACCTTCCCTTCCGTCCCCGCGGCGGTGGGGGGAGGCCCTGGCGGAGGCGGCCCCGGAGCCCTGAGGCGCCCCGAGGCTGCCCGGGCCCGGCGCCGCCGCCGCAGCCCCGCGGGCTCCCGGCGCAGCGCTGGCGCAGCACGGACCGGCCTGGGCCGTCCCCCTGCTCCCGTCTGCGGCTGCCAGAGCCGGACGGTGCCCCCGGAGCCCCTGGGGACCCAGAGAAGCTGTGGCTGCCCCTGGGTCCCTGGAAGTGCCCAAGGCCAGGTTGGATGGGGCTCGGAGCAGCCTGGGATAGCGGAAGGTGTCCCTGCCCTTGGCAGGGGGTGGAACGAGATGAGGTTTAAGATCTTTTCTAACCCAAACCGTTCTGTGAAACCTCTGCAGACAGAACGTCCTGTGTCAAGGTGGTTCATTGTCAGGCGGTATTTGAGTAACAACTTCCTCTTTCTTTCCTTATTTGACCTTTCCTAACTTACTCCACCATCCTCTGGTTTCACACTGGGTGAGACTGGAAATGCTGCAGTAGTGGATTTCTGGGTTAAATGTGTGCTGGTGCCCTTGTAGCTGAGGACAACAGCAGGGCTTCTAAACTGAGGTTTTTCCTGCAGTAGTTGTGGCTGCTCAGATTAAAAACAGACAAGTTTTTGTATTTCTCTTTTCTCTAGGAGATAATGGCTTCTTAATCTCTCTTCCTCTCTCTGATACTCCCTCTACTCCACAGGTACCAACTGTCTTTTCTCTCAGTTCTTTATCTAAACCCTCAGTATTCCTACAGCTCTGATATTTCCTGCCTCACTTTCAAACCTGGTGTGTGTTTTATGCCTGGAAACGTGTTTGTCCTCAGAAATACCTTGGAAAAATGGCTTGCAGGCCTGGAAGTGTAGGAATTCTGTGCCTCACCAACAGAAGTTACTGACCTACCATGAGTTGGGGGAGGAAATCTATAGATGGCAATGCCTTTTTATAATTTAAAAAGAAAAATCCACTCCACTTTGCCACTGAGTTCCATGAGATGCAGAAATCACTGTTAGAAAATCTCTCATTTCCTTTCCTCCCATTTCAAACCCATCTCTGTGTGTGCAGCTGCAGTTTTGCCATTTTCAATTTTAAGAGCTTGGTTCTTCCTTCTTTTCAGCTTTCCAGTGGTTTCTGACACAGTTGTGTTTCACCAAGAAAATTTTACACTACAGCTTTGAGGTTTTATTTTGTATTCAGTTTGTAAACCCCTCAATCATTATATAAAATTAAAAGTGACGATTTGACACTACAATTTTCCTTAAGTAGAAGTCTGCAAGGGGAGACAGTGTTTGTTGTGTGCATCCAGCCTCAGTGGTTCACTAATGTGAAGGACACTGCATCACATTTTGCTGCTGTTCACAGTGATTTTGTTAAATCCAGCTGTAAAGTGCTTGGCAGAGCTGTGTCAGTCCTGCAGATCTGAGCCTCTGCAGTTTACTCAGCTGGAAGAAGGCAGAACACTGATGTTGAGTCATCTTTCATATGATCAAAGTTAAACTTGTCCTTGTTTGCTGGGGGGGTTTTTTCCTGTCGATCTTGTGGACAGTCACAACACCAGACCTGATCACATTTCTCCTTCCTCTTGGCAGAGTTATCAACACCATGCTGGTGACCTGTGCTGTTTGCTGCTACCTGTTGTAAGTACAAATAATGTCCTGCCTCTTAAGCAAGGCCCACTCCTGTTGTAATCACAAGTTCCTTTTTTATAGCCTCAGAACAATTAGCTTTTCAAATGTGTCACAGAGATTTGGACACATTCTTTGACAGCTCTTGGAATTCTGTGTGCTGAAGAAATTTTCCCATTGGAAAATAGTGAATTAAAAGGAACCTGAATCCCTCTTGTTGTCCTCTGACTGGACTTGCTATTCTTCCTCTCCAGTTCCTGCCTCATTTGCTCACAAGTATGATGATAATTGTCCAATTCTAAGATTTTCCTGATTCTTAGGCTTTTTTTGCCTTTTTCCTTTCCACTTTAATTCTAAGGTAATACTAATTCAAACCCACTGAACAGTTTTTCTTTTACATTCCTTGAATATGTTCTCAAAATCTGGTAGGGTGGTGGGTGGAAAGGCTGCTGCATGGTGGTTCTTTTTAGTGAGACTTTAATATATTAAGATCATTTCTGTTTAAATGCACAGTGTATTTTGAGGCTGCCTCCTTTCTGTAGGAGATTTAGTAGCAATAACAGTGGCTTGTTGAGAGCTCTTCATATAATGTTTTTTTTTTTTATCAGGATTTAAGCCAGCTGGAGCTGGAGGCTGCAAGACAAAGCTTGCTCGTGTTTTTCTCTCTTTTTAAAGACTGTAAAGACTGATTTTATAAAAAAAACCCCAAAACTGCTGGGCAGAAATAACTTGGAAAGAATTTGTTATGGAGAGTAAAGTGGTAAATGTCTGGTTTGATCTTAAGGGTTAACTTGTTATAAAAAATACTATTTGGAGTTCCATTTGAACCTGATTGGATTTTGTATTTTTTGAACTATTTAGGCATTATTTTTGCTATTCAAAGGAATTTAAAATGAATATTTAGAGAAATGCAACTCAGCATTGACATGTTCCTGGAGAGGCCTGTTGGGCTGGATTGTGGCACAACTTACACAGGTTTGGTTCAGGTTAATAGTGTGATATTCAGGGTTAATATCAGCTCAGACTCTAGAAAAGTTATTTCTATTCAGAGTATTTGATATGTGAGCTCCTAAGAATTCACTCTTGCTCAACTGTAAAAGTCCAGCAAACCTGTTTTGCATTCACAGAAGTTTTTAAATTGAAGTTTTGCTGAGTGAATATAGAAATTTGGAAATTTGTGCAAGCAGCTTGAATTTGGGATTGAATTTTGGGCATCTCAGTGCTGTGAAGGTCTCCTTGCCCTGCACATGAAGTTTGTAGCAGCCCAGTCTCATAACAGATCCCAAATGTTTGGCTGAGAAAGGGCAATTTTTTTGTTGATTCTTACTGGATTGTTGCATTTATGTTACAGTAACTTGGATGGGTTTTAATTAGGAGGAGAGTTGAGCTTTGCTTTGGTTTTGTTGAAATTTAAAGTTCTCACTTGAGTTTTTTCTTCAGAAATAATGTCCCACTCTTCTAAAACCCTGGAAGTTTAGGGTGTGGTGTCTTTATTCTTTGAGGGAGAGTTTTCCTTGAAGTAGAGGCCATGTGGCATCTGCAACATCCTCTGGATTACGATGTGAAATGTATTTGTTGTAGAATTTCTTAAATTTTGGCTGAATTCTATGAACTCTTCAAATGTACTGTGTTATTTGACTTGTAGGTTTAGTTGATTATTTTATCTAAACAGATCCATTGTAAAGCCTACTGTCATTAACATGTTTTATAAACTGCTCTTGCATGTCCAGCAGTTCTTTGGTAATTTTGTGAGCTCTTACTTGTCTTCTGAATTTCCTTTGGCTTTCTCCAGTTATACCTTGAAAAAAAAAAAAAGTAAAATCTCAGAATATTTTCAACTCTCAACACATAAATTGCATTTGTAGTGTCTGCTTGCCAGAATGCAACAAAAAGCAGATTTTTCTCATGCTGCAAGATAGAACTTGCCTCATCACAGGTTTTCTTTTTTTATTTGTTCATTTATTCTGTATAAAACTAGAATAGTCTTGGTTGGAAAGGACCTCAGAAGATCTGGTCCAGCCTTTTTCCCTCTGTTTTATTTAAACTCATGGAAATTTATTGTTCTCGTATCCTTCCCTTTTTGGGGAGGAGGCACTGAAAACATTTAAGACCTTAATTTTGGGTGATTAAAGAAAGAGATTAATTTTTCATACCAGTCTTGAAGGAAGCCAAAAGAATTTTTCCTGAGGGCTCCTCATTGAATATGTTAGAATTGAAATAATTCCTGCAGTGCTGGGTATTTGTGTGTCCTTAGCAGGTGTCTGCTGCTGTTCTGTGCTGCTCTGTACAGCTGTTCAGTCTCTGCCAGACCTGCTTTCATATCTTTGAGTTACCTTTCCAGTAGAAAATAGGGAAAAAAACAATTTCCTTTCTTCATTAAACACCACTGAACTGGATTTGAAGTCAGTCAGATTTCATCTTAAAGCTGTTTCATTTGTATTTTGATTTAACAGTCATAATTTTGAATAACCGTATTGATTACATGGGATTCATTTGGTTGTTCTGTGGAGGATATTTGCATCTAATTTGTGTACAGATCCTGTACCCAGCAGCTTTTTGAAGAATAACCCATTCCCAGGAACCTCATAAAATCTTAGGCAAAGTCTCAGGAGTTACTGCTGCAGAAATTAGAGGTTACACCATATTGTGAGGTACTATCAGAGTCTAAATCCATTTTTCTGTGCACAAAGCAGTTCCTGAGCAGTGTCATCATGTCCTAACAGAGGACAGGGTGCTTGGAAAATGATATTATTTGCTACTGATTCTAACAGGATTAAAATATGGATGCCCAAATTGACATTTAAACAGAGATAGCAGGACCTTCATTTGTAACGCGAGCGCAGACAGATGGCAGTTGTGGTGGGAAGACCTTTTAAAAAATCTCTCTGGTACAGCAGAAGGGACTTTAATTTCCTTGTGTGAGCTGGATAATTAACAGTGACTGTTCTAAGAGGGATCTGGTAGAATTTAAGGACCTGTGGGTGGCTCGAATGCCATACCTGCTTTTAGCAGCTCTGGAATATTGCATCTTGGATACAGAGGTTTGTTTTACTCAGGACGCTGTGTTTTGTTGTCACACTGGATTATCGTTTAAAGCAGCATCACTTAAGCAAAACATGGGAAAAGCTTTTTCACGACTAACCTTGAATGCAAGACAGTTTCAGCCTAATAACTGCTTTAAATTCCTCAGCCCTCGCAGAGCAGGGAGGAGGAATGTGCTGCTGCCCTAATGCCACCCTGGCTCCGAGCTCGGGTATCCAGCACGGCCCCAACAAATGCCTTTTGAAACCTCCACGCTGCTTTTCCCAAAGCCTGGTTACATAGGTTGAGATTCTGAATGTGCTCCCAGCTCATTTAATTCACAGCCATGCTGGGCCTGAGCTCGGGAAGCAGCGAGAGGTGAGAGATTCGTGCGTGGAGTTCCTTCCTGCTCTGCAGTGACAAAAGGAATAATGTGCTTTAACAGGCTTTTAGTGTTCTACCCTCCTCCCACTTGTGTTACTTCAGGATGCTGGAGGCAGATGGCACAATGCTCTTTGGATCTGTCTGTTGGATCTGAAAAATTAACCCTCGCAGAAGAAATTCCGTGATCATTTTTAAGAGCTGATTCGTTTTTCCCTTAAGTAGATTTAACACCATGGTCTCAAAATACATTGTTGTCACTGCTTTGGACAGCAAAGTAGAAACGTGTCAACCTAAAGGTTTTTGGCTGCTCTCAGTGGTGTCTTGCTGATGTTTTAATTCCTTTGTAGAGCCTGCTACGTGTTCCAAGGCTTGTGTGACTGATGGACTGCTGCAGGCTCAGCTCCTTGTTTTAGCTGGAGTCCTACCCCGTGCAAAACTGAAAGGGGCATTGCCAAGAAATATTGGTAAATTTGAAGAGGATTGATGTGTTTTCTTTAAGTCTGACCCATATCTTTTGCCCATGGCTGTTGCAGGCATTTTGCAGCCGACCTGCACTTGGTTTGCTGGTCAGAGCATCAAGGTTTGTGTGGAATTTTCCATGACTGCCTAAGCACTCTGATACATTTGTGGCAGCTCCCATTACAAAGCTGCTCTGCTTTTTCTCCTCCTTACAAAGCATTCTAGAAATAGCAGACAGATGAGCCAGTGTGTTCACTAAATGTGTTTATATAGTTAGTATTTAACATAGATTTAAATCCATGGAAGCATCCATTGCTTTTTCTGACTCTTGTAACGTTTACAAAGCAAATATATCTTTTAACAGTGGAATATTTATTTCTGTTTAGCTTTCCTGGATATTTTCCACAAACTGCATTCCTCTTGTTCTCAGTTCTGGCCATGGCTTCTGCAGTGTTAGTTTGTGCTCTGCTCTAGTGACAAGGCTGCTATGCTGGGATTTGTGTCATATTCGGGTTCTTGTGGGGTGATTTTTTTGTCTTCTTTGTACTCTTTTGTACCCTTTTGCTTCAGGTCCTTGTTTCTTGACCTCTGTGCCAGGTTTAAATTCACTTTTGTTAAGTCTCTGAAAAATATACCATGTCTACAAGGGCAGGTTGTCGTGCACTGAGAAGCAAATGAGAGAGAGGATGTTTCTCAGAAGTTGTTGTTTAAGGGATGCTTCAAAGGCACTGAAAAAAGGTCTGTCTCTTTCATGTTTCCATCTTCTGAGTCTCCAAATACCTGGGTTTCATGTGTCTCAAAACACTTTCCTGTCAAAGGAGAGGTGTGAGGGCAATGCTGTCAGGTGGTTTTGTGTTGCTTTCAGTTGAACAGGACAATCTATTTCGCTTGCAGAGTGATTTGGTGCCATAACTTTGGTGGCTGGTCCTTGTGTACGAGTAGAATTTTTATTTGAACCTAAACCTTCCTGAAATAGCCTTTTCTTTGATAGTCCTGGTGTTTGGACAACCTTTCTGTTGTCACAAGTTGTCATTTGGCTGATTTGTCTCTGTTGGCTTGGGGGGTTGTCTTGCAGTTGGCTGATTGCAATTCTGGCTCAACTCAACCCTCTCTTGGGGCCGCAGTTAAGCAATGAAACAATCTGGTATCTTAAATATCACTGGCCTTAAGGATGTGTGTGCTGTGCTGCAGTTCATTGACAGGTGAGTATGATCAGATTTATTGATATATTTGGTTCTGTTAAAGCTTAAGGAGACATTGAATAGTAATGTGAGCAGTGTGCTCCAACTACTGTAGCGCTTTTGTAGGAGAAATCTGTCTTTCTGTAGGCTGCAACAAAACATTTTGGATGTTAGTCTTGACTGGATACGTGAAAAGCTTGAACTGAATTATTGGCAGTTATTTTTCTTTCTATTCTGGCGTGTGGTGCTGTGTTCAGGGGTTTGTAAGGAGAACAAAACATTACTTTAAAAAAAATATAATTGGACTGGGGTGTTTTTTGATAGCTAACATAAGTGGATTTCCTAATCTTTAGCAATTGTTAAACCTCTCCTCAAGCCTGCTACCATTTAATCTAAGACCTGTCCTGATTTCCAAGGCAACACAGCATTTCCCTCATTCATCTGGGAAGTTGGACTGGGAGCTGCCATTAGAACGTTCTTTATCTCCTGAGCTCACAGCTTGATGCTTTATTTTGTTTTTAATGACAGCCTGTGTGCAGCTTTAATCCCAGGTGAACCTGGTGGTTGCTATCTGGGCAGTGCTGCTGGAATGTGGTTCTTGCAGTTCCTGGGCTTTTTGACAGGGCCAGCAAAAATAAAGTATTGTACTAAAAGTACCTTAATGCTGTTGGGCTTGTCCAGGAGGGCAGCATTTGGAATTGAAGGTTCAAATGAAGGAAATGTGGAAACAAGCAGCCATGATTATAGTTTTTAAGCTGGTAACTGAATAATTAAACACATTTTTTTTTTTGTCTTTGCACCACACAGTCTCAGTTCAGTGCAGCAGGCAGTGACAATTGATGTTATAGCTCTGTTAAATGCTTTCTGTGAAGTGTCCTGGACATCTGCTCCCCAGTTTCCAGAGGATGCTTCCTGTGAATTGGGATGTTGTCAGACTGGGCCTGTGTGTGTGTCTGCAGCTCCTTTTAAGCACCAAGCAGAAACTAAAGGTAGACTTGGCCCTGCTTCAACTCCAGGCCTGTAATTAGCAAAGTCAGTCAAGCAGAATTTCCTAGGAGCATTTTCACTGCTTGGGTGCTAACATATAATTAGTTAGCTAAAACAGAGAACAGTGTGTTTTGGTAATGGGCACAAAGATCCCTGAATCCCATAGGATGATTCAGTTGCCTGGGATCTGAAATTGGAGTTATCTGGACATAAAAATTTGGCTTCACGATCTGTGTGTTGAAACCAGCAAGGACAGGCAGGAGGAGAGACAACCTCTGGACTCCTGCTAACAGAATCAGGCCTTTCCCCTCCATTTCAGAAGGATTTTCCAGAGAACTGGAGTTAAATTTGTACCAAGGAAGAGAGGGAACTTGTGTGTTTGAGGATGACTGCAGAGATTCTGAGGAGCTGTCATTTTTAAACTCATTAATGGAGCATTTCAGCCCTGCATAGCACATGTTGTTGTGTTACATGAAGGAGTTTGTTTTAACCTTTCATCTGATTTTATTGGCTTGATTTTGGAGTAAAATTAAGGTTGTTGTCTCTGGAAAAAAAAAAAAAAAAGGTTTAGAGAAGTAAAAGCATATAATAATCCTCAAATATCTGTTCTTTGTTGCTTGAAATGCGTTGTCACAGGTCACACCACTAGAGTGTTGTTTGAGTGTTATTGCAGGGCTGAGGTGCTCCATGTCCTGTCCTTGCTCTTGTGGAGTTTGTGCCTAGGCAGGAGCTGGGAGTGAGATTCCATCTGATAAGAGCTGCGATATCTCTCTGACACTGCATGGATTCCCATCAGTGTAGCAACCAGTTATTTCTGGATTTTGAGATGTGCTTTTCCAGCATTCAGGGGACACGTACTATACTTGTTTCTGCCTCCTGTTCCTTTCAGTTGAGGTTTGGGTGGATTAGTATGGAAAATGCAAAGAGAATGAAGTGCTAACTCCCAAAGTGGAAAGATCTTTAAAAATAAGGATGATTAAAGCAAACTTATTTTACTTTACCAACTGAGCAGCCTGAAAATGCTCCAGTGAGCTCCTCGTGTTCTGCTGAGGAGCTCTGCATATGCTGACTTGATTGATCTGTGCCAAATTCCACAAGTTTGCTCTGTGTTTTCAGGCAGTCTCCCTCCCATCCAAGGGATGATTTTATAGCAATTCAGTTGATAGATCACTGAGTTAATGGCCTGGATGGCAGCTGTGAGAGCACACAGAGCTCTGTAGCCGTGGTGAATCCAGGCTGTGGACTCCTCCAGACTGTGCTCCAACACTGCCTTTTCTCCTTAGCTTGGTGAATTCACACTCTGTGAATTCACTTGGTGAATTCACTCTGTGTTCTCAGAGCAGGAACTTGGTGCAAGTGGAGAAGGGCTGTCATCCAGCTCGCTGGGTGCTGTTACAGCAGTGAAAACATGCGAGGGAAATAGTTGTTCTACCAGCTTAGAATGTAACTAAAACTACTTGAAATAACTTCAGAAATGAAACTGCTAAGAAAACATCCACACAGATGAATTATCTCCAGTTCTTGACCATTGCTCAGTGCATTGGTGGAATGGAAATAGCTGTGGTTAACAGCCAGGCCTTTAATTAGCAACGTGTCTCTGTGGAAGGGAATAATGAAGTTGCCTCTTGCTTTGCAGGTGAAGAAGAGATGAAAAACTCCACTGACCCAAAGGTGCCCTTTCTGTAGCTGGATGGATACGAAGCCTGCAGTAATGCCTTAACCTTTCTAATGTTCTTCAAGTGGCTTCTTCAAAGCTCTGTGTTTTTTCCTACTATTCCATTTAACAGAGTGCCTAATGCAATTTATACTCCTCTTTGGTACTGTCAATTTTTGACTGTTAACTCCAGATGTGATGAAAATTTCTATTTTTACGGGTCATGGAATTTCATTTCCTGTTCATTTTATCTGTAATAACACTTTATATTTGCAGGTCTTAGCTCGTCTGTCATTTTTCTGTTCACCCCTGTTCTGTTTGCACTGGACACAAATGTGTGCAATAAACTGTGTGAGGAGAGGAGAAACAGTGATATCACGTGCTGATGGCAATTCTTTATTTTATTTTATGTTCTTTTTCAAATTAATTGTATTCTTGAGAAATCTGGCCTTAAATTTCTCATGCCTGGAAATAAAACTAATCCTCTGCTTGATACAAAATGTTCTCGTGCCATGTTTAACTGTTACTTTTCTGTGGGTTTAATTGGAACCTTGGAGTTGAGCTGAGGATATTTAGATGATGTAATGAATTGTAATGAAGTTAAATAGTAGGAATAGATGGGGGATTGTTGCCTGTATCGAGACCTCTGGGGTAGATCTATAATAGGATTAAATTTGCAATCTAAAATTGCTGAAAGTTGCAGGAATAAGCGAATCCTTGGCTTGAGAGCCTCTTTTCCAGGAATTTCCCATTCTCTGAGGGGGACTTGGAGTAGCAAAGGTAACGTGGTTAATTTTGACAAAGCCTTTACAGTGATTTTGACAGGAGGCTGATTTAATCCCTGGAACATTTGGAGGGTATTTATAGGAGCAAATGGCTTGAATTGAACAGCAAGCATTCCAGTTATTTTCTACTGACCTGACCCTTGTGTCAGTGTGGAATTGCTGACCTGGGAAAGCACATGGCAACATAGACAAGAGGTTCCTGAGGCTCCTCAGTGTCAGCTGAGTCCGTGGGATTGGGGATGGATCTGGTCAGTTTGCTGAGGAGCAGCTTCAGAGGATATACATGCTGCTTCCTGAATGCTTCCTCACCTCTCATCCAGATAAATTACAGTTATTATTTATTGTTATGCACAAGGACATAATGGAATGGTTAATATTTTCTTTGCTTTTCCCTCTTGGGTAGTGCCATTAACTTATTCAGTGGGACAGCACTTGTAACTACACAGGAAATTCCAAGATCCTGACATGCAACTTTCAGTGATCCAAAACTGGACAGTGTGAATTGCAAAAGAAGGAAGAACGTGCTGATTATTACAAATAAGCATAGCAGCTGTTGGGACTGGAATAGCAGATTTTTTTTTTTTGTCATGTTACCTTCTAAGAGCTGTATTTTACCATGCAAGATGTTGTACATCGTCATGTTACACAGTCTGGACCAAATAATTCCTAGGAAAATTGAAACCAAGTGACCACATGAAAACGTAAGGTTGTTTAATTTTTGAAGTGTATGAAGAATAAATATGTTGACACTGTATGAGGAGAGGGAGAGAAATTCTTGAAGTTATTGTTGACAGATTTGAGATTTTAAAATATGTTGCTCTTCTTGTCGTATTTAGCCTAAGAAGAGGACACAAGAAAACACTGAGTGACAAACAGTGCTGTTTATTGTGTTACCAGTGTCTTTAACAAGCTTTCTATTTTAGGTTCTAAGCTCTCACTTGCTCTGGAGGAGGGAAGTAAAACAGAGTTCCCATGGGGTGTCTCACTGGTGCTGAATTTAATGGAAAGAGCTATTCCAAGGCAGGACAAAGAAGCCATAGAGCAATTTTCATCTAGATGCTTCCCAGGAAGACATTTCCCTTTTCCAGAGTGGTTTATATTTCCTCTGAAGCAGATGCCAGGTGGTAGCATGACTGAAGAAGGTGAAAGAATCATGTTTTGTGTCCGTTCTGCTGGATGTTCCATGGAGGTTGGGGAATGGTCTGCTCCATGTGTGCCAGGAATTCACGCTGCTTGGGATAATTTCTCTTTTTTTGCATGACTGCAGGAAATGAGAACAGAGGGATTCAGCCACTGGTGTTTAAAAAACAACACAGGTACCAGAGCATTTATCACGCATCCCTCCGTTTTCTGACAGCAGAAGAGAATGCAGAATGTTCAAGCATAAAAGAAAGAAGTTTGTGCTTGAAATGGAAAAACCTGAAAGATCTTTGGGTAAAAAATATGACGAAGGTGAAGGAAACTGCCTCTTTAGTCAAGCTGTGAAGACTTTTAAGACAAACTCTGGCAATGTGTAGAGCGAGTGTTCAGGTCAGGGTCATTTCAAATGTTTGTAACTGCTTTTGTTCATATTGTGTAGGAAATGCAAATATCGGCATCTCTGCCCCTCATAAGAAGTATTTTCTGGAGACTTTATAGACGTTTACTTTTGTTCTGGTGGAAACCATGGAAGCATTTTACTCCTGTCAAGGGCTGAGTTACCAGAGGTGGGTGGCTGCTCCCTTGTTTCCAGACTTAAATGTCATGGACTCTCTCGGGCAAAAATAGAAGAAATGAGGTGAAATGCAAAAACTTCTTTAAAGAATAAAATACATTCTTTAAAAATAGCAGAACAAGAACAGGTGGGTCTATTTTTTATTATGTTTATTAGTAATAATTTCTCCAGTTGTATTTGAAGCAGTGCAGGCCAGCCACCTGTCACTGCGAAAGGTGGTTGTGCATATAGCTGAGGACAGTAGGAAAAATAGAGCGCTGCAGGTTGGAGATGGACGGATGGAGAGGGGTGAGTGAGTGAAGTGAGCGGGGCCGCAGAGGAGCAGGTTCGGGGTGTGGGGAGATGTGGGGAG